>NC_068454.1:32347935-32465435 GCF_023373465.1 Oncorhynchus keta
ACGGTGTTATACATTTACATACGTGTACTTTGAAGTTACCGGTCAGTTTAGTTCAAGCGTGCAAGACAAAATTACACAAAGTGTCTGTCAAATGGTATGTATTATTATATATTATGAAAGGATATAAGTCATGCTTCTAAGAAAATATTCCAATAATTGAATATATACGGTAAAGAAGTCAATCTAACTCGACCAAAACAATGGAAATGCCATGGAAATGCATGGGGAACAGATCTGTGTGGGGAAAGATTCAGAATACCCTCATTGTCCCCCAGTAAAATTAGCCTACATTTAGGCTATTATTCCTGTGTATTTCACACTATGTTGAGGTAGAAATCTGAGTATAATGCTTGTATGGATGTTAACCCCAACACATGTTCATGTCACCTTAACCAATCAACTGCATTACAGTTCAAAATGTCCTTAAATACCACCACCAATTTTTGATGCTAGCTATGCTACCAGCTTATACGAACGGGAGTTAGCATTTAGCCGTCACTACTTCTAAACCTTAAAAGGACCATTTCTAAATGTTATGCAGGGAAAACAGCGAAAAATAGATACACATCGGACTTTAGTAACCACATTGTGGGCCTGTTGCTTATACCAATCATTACGGATTTGACAAATATCTACTTTGTTAGATCAGATTTGTTAAATGTGCACCAATCCAACGTCCTCCTTCTATTCCCCAGTCTGCTTTCCATTGACCTCTTTAATGCATTTTGCATTGATGGAATGCTCTCTCTCTCCTCATAGGATCTTCCCCAGAGAATACCTACTGCAACACATCCACCTGTACTCACTGGCTGACCTGCAGCAGGTAAGACACACAGGCTGCTTTTAGGCCATGTCTACACTTGATAGATGATGCAGCTTTTGTATTCTGATCATGGAGTTCTGATCCCGGAATTACGAACATGTCATGCATGCTTCTACACTAGGGATCATCAACTAGATTTGTTTTCTTGAGGGGATGGTCAGTGAGACGGAATATAATTACAAATCATTTGTAGACTGCAAATTGACTGCAAGAAGCACAAACGGATATAATATTTGACTAAAACATCATCATTTCAAACCTTGCTTACGTTTGTTTACAATCACGTCTCTCTATTATGCATGGGAATACTTGGGAGCAGAATTCCAAAATTAAAATCACTTGGAGCTGATTTCCTGTTGTTTTTACAGCCTCGTGTTTTTTTAAATGACATTTTCTTAAACTTTGGGGGCCAAATAAAACCACTTGCGGGACAAATTCGACACGAGGGCCACCAGTAGGGGAACCCTGGTCTACACCTACATTTTAAATATGTCTACCGTGTCCACATGGTGTCCGGATTCCCTTATCCCACACTATATTCAAATGCCTGTATGCATTCTGAAAACGATGGAAAAGACTAAATCTGATAATAACACAACAGTAGCCAACTACTGTAACTAACTAGTCAGCTAACCTCTCTAACTAGCCAGCAAGCTAGCTAGCAAAGCTAAAGGGATTGAAAATAAGTTAGCATTTATGAAGCCAGCAAACACATTCCTCATACACTAGGAAAGCATTTCCTCCAACGTTTAAAAGGATGCTTTGGGATTTTAGCCATGAGGTCCTTTATCTACTTCCCCCAGTCAGGTGAATTGGTATGTCTCTGTGTCCAGTATGAAGGAAGTTAGAGGTATTTATGCGAGCCAATGCTAACTAGTGTATGCTAGCAGATATCCATAGACTTCCAGTCATTGTGCTAACGCTAGTTAGTATTGGTTCACAAAACTACTTCTAACTTCCCTCTTAACTCTGGGGAAGTAGATATTTGGTATTTTATTAGGATCCCCATTTGCTGTTGCAAAAGCAGCAGATACTCTTCCTGGAGTCCACAAAAAACATGAAACATAATACAGAATGACATAATGCAGAACATCAATAGACAAGAACAGCTTAAAGACAGGACTACGTACATTTTTTTTTAAAGGCACACGTAGCCTACATATCAATGCATACACACAAACTATCTAGGTCAAGGGCCTCATTGACAAAATATAGATAAAGGGCCTCATTGACAAAATCCCGAAGTATCCCTTTATTAACCCCTCTGAATTATCACAGTGAATTATTGTAAAGTTTGTTTATGTGTGAAAAATGTTTCATTCAAAATGTCATTCGTTCAGTCAGTTTAAGCTAGAGATATCTGTTTTTTTGCATTGGATGCGTCTATATGTTGTTCCATGTAGGGAATCTGTTATTGAGTGTGTTTGTATGGGCTGATGGCAGTTTTTTTTCATCAAATAATGTTTTCTCATTTTTTTTGTTATGCTTCAAGGGGTCTTAAAATTCTAAATCAAATAGCAAAATTATCCTTGGTATGACCTTAAAACAATTCCATATACACTATATATGCAAAAGTATGTGGACACCCCTTCAAATGTGTGGATTTGGTGTGGATTTTGATTTGGTGTATAAAATCGAGCACAGAGCCATGCAATCTCCATAGACAAACATTGGCAGTAGAATCACCTTACCGAAGAACTCAGTGAGTTTCAACCTTTCCAACAAGTCAGTTCAGAACATTTCTGTCCTGCTAGAGCTGCCCGGTCAACTGTAAGTGCTGTTATTGTGAAGTGGAAACGTCTAGGAACAACAACGGCTCAGCCACGAAGTGGTAAGCCTCACAAGCCCACAGAAAGGGAGTGCTGAAGCACGTAGCGCGTAAAAATAATCTGCAGCACAAGAACTGTTCGTCGGGAGCTTCAATAGACTGGGTTTCCATGGCTGCGCATCCTCACACAAGCATAAGATCACCATGTGCAATGCCAAGTGTCGGCTGGAGATCTCGCCACCATTGGACTCTGGAGCAGTGGAAACGCGTTCTCTGGAGTGATCAATCACGCTTCACCATCTGGCAGTCCGACGGACTAATCTGGGTTTGGCGGATGCCAGGAGTACGCTACCTGCCCCATTGAATAGTGCCAACTGTAAAGTTCGGTGGAGGAGGAATAATTGTCTTGGGCTGTTTTCATGGTTTGGGCTAGGCCCCTTAGCCCCTCCTCCTTAGTGGAGGGAAATCTTAATGCTACAGCATGAAATTACAATCTAGACAATTCTGTGCTTCCAACTTTGTGGCAACAGTTTGGGCATGACAATGTCCCCGTGCATAAAGTGAAGTCCATACAGAAATGGTTTGTCGAGATCGGTGTGGAATATTTGTCTAAATATTTTTATATTGTTTTGTATTTTTTTTTACCTCTTTCTCCCCAATATTGTGATATCCAATTGGTAGTTACGGTCTTGTTCCGTAACTGCAACTCCGAAACACAACCCTGCCAAGCCTCTCCAATGTGTCTGAGGAAACACTGTACAACTGGCAACCGAAGTCAGCATGCATGCGCCGGCCTGCCACAAGGAGTAGCTAGAGCGTTGTGTGGAAGAACTTGACTGGACTGCACAGAGCCCTGACCTCAACCCCATCAAACATCTTTGGGATGAATTGGAAGCCAGGCCTAGTCGCCCAACATCAGTACCCAACCTCACTAATGCTCTTGTGGCTGAATGGAATCAAGTCCCCACAGCAATGTTCCAACATCTAGTGAAAATCCTTCCCAGAGGAGTAGAGGCTGTTATAGCAGCAAAGGGGGGACCAACTCCATATTAATGCCCATGATTTTGGAATGACATGTTCGACGAGCAGGTCTACATATACTTTTGATCATGTCGTGGGGTACCGCTCACTCCCTCTCTTTCTCTGACCCCCCTCTCTTAACAACCCAGGGAGAGTCCATAGCCCTCTTCTCCCCCTTCCCTGCTCCCTCCATGTCCCCCTCTCCCCCTGGCCCATTCACTAATTACACACATTCAGAATCAACAGGCAGAAAAACAAGAGTGTGACAGTCCACCATTCTTCCCTACATCCCCTGCCCTGACACTGTCTCTCTCTTCCCCCTCTTTTGCTATCCTTCTATCTCCTTTCTCCTCCGCTTTACCCCCTCTATCGCTCTGTACTTCTATCCCCTCTCACTCCTCTCTCTATCCCTCTCTCCCTCTGTCTCTCTTTCTCTCTCTGGGTGTCTGCGTGTGTCACTGTCACATTCTCCAGTGGACTGCACACAACACTCAGACAGGTTATGATGCCCATGTCAAACAAACTCTAATAGATGGCTTAAAGATTACCTCAAGTTGAGGAAACCGCAACATGCTACTACAGACATGCTGCTGTAGGCAACTTACTCGGGGCTTGACAACTGCTTTAAAAGTTGCAAACAGCTCAACAATTCAGTGATAAGCAATGATAAATTGATGGATGGCTGCATTTTGTTTTTTTTTGTTTTCCCCATAATTGATCAACTATATCAGAACCTATTTGCCAAGTATACTTTTTCCCCATACATTTTCTCTCTCGCTCTCTCTCTCTCTCTCTCTCTCTCTCTCTCTTTCTCTCACAGCTTCTTAATTGGCTTTCCATATTAACGAGCTGTTTCTTTTATTTCTCAGAGCTCCTTCATCAATAATCAGAGCTCCTTCATCAAGCCTGGCTTTTATTGTTGCCCAGCGAGATCAGTGAAGACTGAACCGTCTCTCCCTGGCTAGTTATAGACTAGGCCCAGTCCTTCATAGAAAGCAGCAGTGCACTTGGCTCTTTGCTATTGAACTCCCAACAAACGTGTCCTATTTGGAGCAGCCTCTGTCTTTAAACCATCAAACTGTTGGCCATATTTGTTTGCCTAGGGCCTGCCCAGAGGCTGGACTTGTTTGGCTACTGGCCCTTTTGTTGCTTCATTGAAATGGTTTTTTGCTTTTCCAGTTGTAAAGTAGTGGGATGGGGAGATAGGCTTGTTTTGGAGGACTGAGGAGTACCATATAGATGCTAATTGTATTGTGTGTCGTGTACCGGGGCAGCAGTCCTAGTCCTGCCAACGACCTACAAACAACTGGAGGGGACAAAGGGGCATTGAGCAGCCCCGGCCCGGCCCGGATTGCACGGTGGCCATGGTGACACGCACATACGTGCGATAGGGCAGATTCCCACACTGACACCCTGGCATACAACTTAAGCACACCACAGGCTATCGAGTAGCCACACTGACGAAGACACAAGGACTTCCTAGTTGAGCCCAGATACAGGCATAGACACAGGCATTAGGCATGTATGCCCTTACACTGGCACGCTCATTGGAATAGGGGCATTTTGGTCATCTTGAGAGCTGTTGGGTAAATGGTAATTTTTCAGCGTTCTCTGAACTGTAAGATATTGATTTTAAACTCAAAAGTTGCACATATTTCTTATTTTTTACATTTTTTAAAGCTCAAACACCGCTGCCTCTCAATCCCACACAGACATTCTCTCTATCTCTCACTCGCTCTCATCTATACACACACACACACACACACACACACACACACACACACACACACACACACACACACACACACACACACACACACACACACACTGGGGCTGGTAGTAATCCTGTTTGGTGAGAGGGGTGTTATCCAAACAGAGCTCACCCTGTCTTTATGTGTGTAATCCGGGTGGCTTTCTGAGCATCACTAATGGAGGCCCGGCCTTCATCAGCGGAACACTAGAGAGGGATAACGTAGCGGGTGTTAAACAGAGGTTTTAGGGGATTAAGCCGTTTGGACCACAAAGCCCCCCGCACGGGACAGGGCCAGATGGGTGTGACTTTATGAGGGGTGGGGGATGAGGAGGATTTGATTGAGGGGTGTTGGGGGGGTGTTCCAGGAACATTCACAATGACACTGCAGCGAAGGAAGGCAGCTGCAGGCAGGACAAACGAATGGTAGCCCCTCTCTTCCCCGCTCTGTCTGCACCTCTCCCTCAGACCGGCTGTAGGTGTGGTTTCACTTCTCTGAGGAGAATGTATCCACCTGGTTGGCAAAGAAAGGGAAACCTGGGGCTACTGCCATTTTCTGCTTTTTTCCCCCTAAAGCATCTCCCATTCACACTTCTCCTGCCCTTTCTCTCCCTTCAATTCCAACTCTATCTCTCTCACTTCCTCACTCTCTCCCTCTGCAACTTTTGCCTTCTCTCTGTCCCTTTCCCTCCTCTCTCCCTCCCTCTGTTTCCCTTCATCTCCCTCTCTCCTTGTCCACTGAGCATCAGTCTCAGTCAGAACCCAGTGTGGTGTGTTGCCAGTCGTGTCTTGATTACCCCTGGTGTCAGCATTGATCAGGGGTGGCATATATCATCTGGGTTGGGCTTGGCTAGGGGATGGGGAACACTGCCTGGCTGGCTGGCAGGCTGCTCTGCCTGACTGGCTCTCTGGATTGCTGGCTGACTCACTGACTGGCTGCTCTGCCTCACTGCTCCACACTACACACAGCCTTTGATTGCTGGGCTACAGCCTGGCTCATGTCACCATGCTAGACAGCATTATTCACAGTGTTGTAGCTCTCCCAGACTGGGGTTGCCACAGCCTCCGGGCTGGAGGGATGGAAAGATGGAGGTGTGGTGCGTTTTCAGCCACTGCTTGAGGAGTTATTAGGACTGTTCCTGGTTGTCACCCATTCTCTAGGTAGTTAGTCATGAGCTGTTGTAGACCAGTTAGTATTACATTATGTAATCTCTCATTCTCTGTCCAAACCATACAGACATAATGTCCCCCTCCCCTGCAGAGCACCTTTTCAGTTATCCATCCATTGTGTGTATGTATGCATGTGCGTGCGTGTGTAGGAGTGGGGGTCGGGGTGGTCTCCTCTCCTTTCTTCGTTCTCCTTTCACCTTCAGCCCCCCTCCTCACCCACCATCCTCCTTCTTCAGCCTCTCCTTCCCTCTGTCCCCCTCTCCCTCTCTCTCGTCTTTTCTCCTTCTCTTCTCTCCTCCAGGCTGAAGAATGCCTGGCAGGCCTTAATTGGTGCAGCCCCAGCGCTGCCAGGTGTAGCCACTTGTCTCTGCCCCCTCAGCCTCCCTCAGTGTTCTCTGGAGGTCCACTCAGGCCCGTTCCCTTCCCCAGCCCCATTCAACAGAGCCACAATGCTCTCTACCAGGCCCTCACCAATCAAAGGCCCTGCCGGTTTTTAACTACTCGCCCACCGGCATTCACATATCATTTTTTGCTAAAACGGCCCCCAAAAAAGGAATTCCCCCCGCCCCCCAGGCCTCTCCAGCCAGCCTTTCTCCCAGGGCCTTCATTAGTTTTGATGTAAATTCCCGATGTGAATTCCTGACGTGAACTCTTGTCCATCTCCTCTATGTGCTGCGCTCCCAATGGGACCTGTATTAAAAGTGTTTATCCTCACAGGGAAAATTCTGCTGTCTTCTCTCTGTATAGTAGAATATATTACAGCAGTACATTCTTATAGATGGGAAATAGAATGGTTGAATTAGAATGAGAATGTTGAAAATGTTTAATTTTAATTATATCGTGGAGAATGAGGAAGAGAATGTTTTGGAAAGTACATTTTATTTCACTTCATCCATTATTCCCTTTTTCCTTCTCTCTCTCTCTCTCTCTCTCTCTCTCTCTCTCTCTCTCTCTCTCTCTCTCTCTCTCTCTCTCTCTTGTCTATCTCCATCTCCTTCCTTGCCTACCTCTCTCTCTCTCTCTACAGGTGATTGATGGGAAGCTGGCCCCCTTTCTCTCCAAGGTGATTAAGTTTGCCAGTTCCCACGTCTTCAGCTGCAGCCAGTGCAGAGAGAAGGGCTTCATCTGTGAGATGTGTCAGAACGGACAGGTCATCTACCCCTTCCAGGAGAGCGCCACTAAGAGGTGAGGCCCCTTCATGCGCAGATATAGGATCAGCTCAATACTTCAACAATCTTAACCTTTTTAACTATTCAGGGTAGCAGAGAAAACGGATGTTAGATCAGCGACTTGCGTGATGGCATCCTGGAAGAATGAATGGAGTAAAGAGCAGTGTTAATTACACGCTGGCAGGGGCACGGGTGACAGGGAGAACATGGTGTCCTGCTGGAGAGGAACAGTTCATCCCATAGTGCCTTGCTCCGTCCCTGTTTCTGTACTTGTCTCCCTCTGCCTGAGCCTTATGACATGCCACTGTTAAGGAATGGCCCTCTCTCACCTCAGGGAGGTTTCATTCACTTTGAAGAGAACAAGACAGGAAGGGGGAGAAGTGGAGGAAAGAAGATCCTCTCTTTTACAGGAAGAGGATGGTGGAGATGAGGAGAAGAGAGGACACAGAAGAGTACAGCGTAGAGGACAGAGGAGGGATCGCCAGACATGGCTGTGCTGCTCTTGGCCAGAAGCCCGAGAGCGAGACAGGCAGATAAAACATTCATTAATGTCTAGTCTGTCCACACACTCTTAAATTATTGATCTCTGCTGCCTCAGCTCACACATCTCTCTTCTGGGTTAACGGAGAGCCTCTGAAGGCAGGGCCATGAGAAGCAGAGGGGTGTGTTTGTGTGTGTGTGTGTGTGTGTGTGTGTGTGTGTGTGTGTGTGTGTGTGTGTGTGTGTGTGTGTGTGTGTGTGTGTGTGTGTGTGTGTGTGTGTGTGTGTGTGTGTGTGTGTGTGTGTGTGTGTCAGTTACAATCTTTGCCGAAGTGAATATATGATATATATTAATCTGCGCTCAACTAGCTTTAAAGGTATCAACTCCCCACATAAATGTTATGCTGTTTCTTCAGCTTACAGAAGATGCTGTAGACTAGAGCTAATGATTTAATTGCAGTGCTTGGTACACACACACCCTTCACTATCAGGCTGGATGGCACACCTGAACCTTTGACCAGGGTTTATTGCCCTTGGCAAGGAAGGATCACGTTAACTGATAGTGATAGTAAACCAGTTATACTGTAGTAAGAGTAACAGCTTAGTCAGACTTTGGCCCCCGAGAGCAGGACCTGCTCCTTTCCTGGTTGCATCAGCTTTACCACCTCATCCATGACATAGCCTGGGACACTCAGTTCGTTAGCCTGCCATATAGACTCTGTTAATCATCAATAGGTGAACAATTGGATTCTTTGGGACCGGTGCCCCATTTTGATTCGAGTGGCTATGAGTATGTTGTGTCGGATGCATTCCATAATCATTTCTGAAATATGTTCTACATTGTTTGTTCCAATTTTACCTTCTAAATGTCACTACAAATGTATTTATTTTCAGGCAAAGTAAATGCTTTCACCATTCTATGTTCCAGAATTTTTAAGGTGAACTGTGTAGCCTAGTTAAGTGGATGCTGAACAAGGTTTCTCTCGTCTTATCTTCTATACATACAGTGGGGCAAAACCGTATTTAGTCAAGTTCTCCCACTTAAAAAGATGAGAGGCCTGTAATTTTCATCATAGGTACACTTCAACTATAACAGACAAAATGATAATAAAAAATCCAGAAAATCACATTGTAGGATTTTTAATGAATGTGTATAATGCTGTCCTGTCCAACAGATACCTGGGAGGGTGGTAAACGTGATCAATCTTCCAGACAGGGCTGGGGTGAAACTAATGTTTATCCAGTCTTTTACTACAGTGATGTGTTCATCTGGAAATGTATATCTGCAAATGTATATTTCCAGCTCATACATTTCCGACTTCTGTGACCAACCTACAAGCTGAAACTAATATGCTTTTTCCCCACCCTTCACATTTGTGTTGTATTGATGTTTGTGACTCTGTGCTTGGTCTGTATGTGTCCAGATGTGATGGTTGTGGAGCGGTGTTCCATACAGAGTGTCATCAGAAGGCCCAGCCGTGTCCACGCTGCGTACACAGAGAGCTCCACCATAAGAGAGCCTCGTCTTTCTGGAGCCCTGACGACGATACACCAGGCTGCGTCACACTGCCTTACCAGTACACCTGATCATAAATACACACACACACACACACCTGACACTCGGAGATCACACACACACGCAGACACACACACACACACACACACACACACCCGGAGATCACACACATACGCAGACACACACACACACACACACAGACACACACACACACACACACACACACACACACACACACCGACACCCGGAGATCACACACATACGCAGACACACACACGCAGACACACACAGACACACACACACACAGATTGAAACAGCGGTGCCACTCCACAGAGCTACTCTCACCAAAGTCAATGGAAGCATGTGTGTTTGTGTTTGTGTGTGTGAGCCGGCCAGGATACACAGTGAGAGTGTTGATGACTAAGAAAGGGTTATGCTCTCTCACACACACCTGCTTTGTGAGCTACGCTGACGTCACTCTCACCTGGATGAGATGGATCCCAACGCAACACCCACCGGAGAGGAACTGCTCTGCCTCTTAGCCTCTCTGCTATGTGCTATCATCACACACACACGCACACAAACACAGAAAACACAAATAACGGGAGAGGGACCATGCTGACTCAACAGCAGTAATGCGTCCTCTTGACTTTCTGGACACAGTCGCACACACACACACACACACACACACACACACACACACACACACACACACATCTGGAAATGTACATTTCCAGCTCATACATTTCCGACATCAGTGACCAACCTACAAGCTGAAACTAATATGCTTTTGGTGTGATGTCACTATAGCCTATATCTGGACTCTGTTGGTGTGATGTCACTATAGCCTATATCTATAGCCTATATCTGGACTCTGTTGGTGTGATGTCGCAACTCGCTATATATTTGGACTATATATCTGCTACATGTCCCTACTTCACCACGCTGTCCCTCTGCCCTTCACTCTCTCTTTATCCTCCCCTTCACATGTTTTTGCACTATTTATGCATGTTCATTAGGATGTCAAGCCACAGACTGGGTTAGTAGCCACTGTATTTAAGGATGAGTTTGCTTATTTAACTCACCTATTAGCTCTTAGAGGCCCTCTAACCAACCAACCTTTATCCAGACATATTCAATAGGAGGGTCCAAGTGGGGGACGCTTATTATGATCAAGACACACTTGAAACTAGAATGAGATTGAGTCATAGTAATGTTCAAATCGCATATCATCCTATCATGTATACTTTTTCCTTGAGCTTGATAGGGGCAACTACTCCCTACTGCTGTCCTATGGGGCTAGAGGCTGGTGGATGTATTGACTGTCTCCATTATACTCAGTAGCAAAGGCTCCATCAGGTCAGCCCTACATCTCCAGACCTCAGCCACAGAGGGCCCAAATTACAGTCCATGGAAAAGACCATGCAGGGCTTAGTTATGTTACGCAAGCCATCTCAAACCCACAGGAGCTGGGACTCATTCTACTGCTATGACTCAGTTCTCTCACTCTAGAGCCATATATATATAAGAGAGAGCGAGAGAGAGAATGTATATGGGGAAAAGTATCGAGATTTGGTGAGGGGTGTCTATGACTCCCAGTAGTGTGACTGGTCAAAGCTCAAAGAACTGGCGGTGGAGGATGAGAGCCCCAGTGTGTGTACTGTATGCGTGAGAGCCCCAGTGTGTGTACTGTGTGTGTACTGTATGTGTGAGAGCCCCAGTGTGTGTACTGTATGTGTGAGAGCCCCAGTGTGTGTACTGTATGTGTGAGAGCCCCAGTGTGTGTACTGTATGTGTGAGAGCCCCAGTGTGTGTACTGTATGTGTGAGAGCCCCAGTGTGTGTACTGTATGTGTGAGAGCCCCAGTGTGTGTACTGTATGTGTGAGAGCCCCAGTGTGTGTACTGTATGTGTGAGAGCCCCAGTGTGTGTACTGTATGTGTGAGAGCCCCAGTGTGTGTACTGTATGTGTGAGAGCCCCAGTGTGTGTACTGTATGTGTGAGAGCCCCAGTGTGTGTACTGTATGTGTGAGAGCACCAGTGTGTGTACTGTATGTGTGAGAGCCCCAGTGTGTGTACTGTATGTGTTAGAGCCCCAGTGTGTGTACTGTATGTGTGAGAGCACCAGTGTGTGTACTGTATGTGTGAGAGCCCCAGTGTGTGTACTGTATGTGTGAGAGCACCAGTGTGTGTACTGTATGTGTGAGAGCCCCAGTGTGTGTACTGTATGTGTGAGAGCCCCAGTGTGTGTACTGTATGTGTGAGAGCACCAGTGTGTGTACTGTATGTGTGAGAGCCCCAGTGTGTGTACTGTATGTGTGAGAGCACCAGTGTGTGTACTGTATGTGTGAGAGCCCCAGTGTGTGTACTGTATGTGTGAGAGCCCCAGTGTGTGTACTGTATGTGTGAGAGCCCCAGTGTGTGTACTGTATGTGTGAGAGCCCCAGTGTGTGTACTGTATGTGTGAGAGCACCAGTGTGTGTACTGTATGTGTGAGAGCCCCAGTGTGTGTACTGTATGTGTGAGAGCCCCAGTGTGTGTACTGTATGTGTGAGAGCCCCAGTGTGTGTACTGTATGTGTGAGAGCCCCAGTGTGTGTACTGTATGTGTGAGAGCCCCAGTGTGTGTACTGTATGTGTTAGAGCCCCAGTGTGTGTACTGTATGTGTGAGAGCCCCAGTGTGTGTACTGTATGTGTGAGAGCACCAGTGTGTGTACTGTATGTGTGAGAGCACCAGTGTGTGTACTGTATGTGTGAGAGCCCCAGTGTGTGTACTGTATGTGTGAGAGCCCCAGTGTGTGTACTGTATGTGTGAGAGCACCAGTGTGTGTACTGTATGTGTGAGAGCCCCAGTGTGTGTACTGTATGTGTGAGAGCCCCAGTGTGTGTACTGTATGTGTGAGAGCCCCAGTGTGTGTACTGTATGTGTGAGAGCCCCAGTGTGTGTACTGTATGTATGAGAGCCCCAGTGTGTGTACTGTATGTGTACTGTATGTGTCTGAGCCCCAGTGTGTGTACTGTATGTGTGAGAGCCCCAGTGTGTGTACTGTATGTGTACTGTATGTGTGAGAGCCCCAGTGTGTGTACTGTATGTGTGAGAGCCCCAGTGTGTGTACTGTATGTGTGAGAGCCCCAGTGTGTGTACTGTATGTGTGAGAGCCCCAGTGTGTGTACTGTATGTGTGAGAGCCCCAGTGTGTGTACTGTATGTGTACTGTATGTGTGAGAGCCCCAGTGTACTGTGTACTGAGCCCCAGTGTGTGTAGTGTATGTGTCTGAGCCCCAGTGTGTGTACTGTATGTGTACTGTATGTGTGAGAGCCCCAGTGTGTGTACTGTGAGAGCCCCAGTGTGTGTACTGTATGTGTACTGTATGTGTGAGAGCCCCAGTGTGTGTACTGTATGTGTGAGAGCCCCAGTGTGTGTACTGTATGTGTGAGAGCCCCAGTGTGTACTGTATGTGTGAGAGCCCCAGTGTGTGTACTGTGTGTGTACTGTATGTGTCTGAGCCCCAGTGTGTGTACTGTATGTGTGAGAGCCCCAGTGTGTGTACTGTATGTGTGAGAGCCCCAGTGTGTGTACTGTATGTGTGAGAGCCCCAGTGTGTGTACTGTATGTGTGAGAGCCCCAGTGTGTGTACTGTATGTGTGAGAGCCCCAGTGTGTGTACTGTATTGTGTGAGAGCCCCAGTGTGTGTACTGTATGTGTGAGAGCCCCAGTGTGTGTACTGTATGTGTGAGAGCCCCAGTGTGTGTACTGTATGTGTGAGAGCCCCAGTGTGTGTACTGTATGTGTGAGAGCCCCAGTGTGTGTACTGTATGTGTGAGAGCCCCAGTGTGTGTACTGTATGTGTGAGAGCCCCAGTGTGTGTACTGTATTGTGTGAGAGCCCCAGTGTGTGTACTGTATGTGTGAGAGCCCCAGTGTGTGTACTGTATGTGTGAGAGCCCCAGTGTGTGTACTGTATGTGTGAGAGCCCCAGTGTGTGTACTGTATGTGTGAGAGCCCCAGTGTGTGTACTGTATGTGTGAGAGCCCCAGTGTGTGTACTGTATGTGTGAGAGCCCCAGTGTGTGTACTGTATGTGTACTGTATGTGTCTGAGCCCCAGTGTGTGTAGTGTATGTGTGAGAGCCCCAGTGTGTGTACTGTATGTGTACTGTATGTGTGAGAGCCCCAGTGTGTGTACTGTATGTGTGAGAGCCCCAGTGTGTGTACTGTATGTGTACTGTATGTGTGAGAGCCCCAGTGTGTGTACTGTATGTGTGAGAGCCCCAGTGTGTGTACTGTATGTGTGAGAGCCCCAGTGTGTGTACTGTATGTGTGAGAGCCCCAGTGTGTGTACTGTATGTGTGGGAGCCCCAGTGTGTGTACTGTATGTGTGAGAGCCCCAGTGTGTGTACTGTATGTGTGAGAGCCCCAGTGTGTGTACTGTAGGTGTGCTTTTGGATCCCCTTTTTCCATTACTTGAACTCTACTTGGGCAATAATATGTTTTCTCTGCATTGTTGCCTTCTCCTCTCTTTCTTCTCCTGCTTTCTGAGGTACTGTGCTTTAATCGTACAAAACTTTACAAGACAGAAGCTTTAGCTAGAGTCGTGTCTTCCTTATGCAGCTGGGTCTTTATATTCAGATTCTGCTTTCCCTAGAATGTCTTTGTTTGTCACTTTCCACATTTCTTCCCATTTTGTCTCATCTCTCCTGAAAGGGCCGTAGTACTCCTTAAGCTGCTCATCCAAGTTTCAGTTTCTTTATGTATTCATGTATTTGTATGTAAGTATGTATGGTTTACATTTGAAGTTATAAGTCATATTACCTTCTGGAAAAAGGCTTGATAGAAAGCTGGATAACAGCTAACTCTGATTCAGGCTGTTTGTGTGGCCTGCTAACACTGAGCCAGTGTTACCAAGCAGCACTATTGCCCTGGACAAGAGCAAGATAACTGCTAGCTAAGTGGCAGTGCTTGTTTAAATGCAGCTACATTATCATTTGGTTTTCAGTATTTTGACATTTTGCACTATCAATTATTTTGCTGTTATAATGTCTGGGGTTGTATGCTATTATGTCCAGTAAATCAATCGCTTGTTTTTTGTGTGAATTATAATTACCTGTTCTGACCAATTCATTAATGTTATTTATTGAGTGTCTTTTCGCCTGCCTTAAAATGAAAGCCAATCCTGTTACAGCGATAATGTAGTTTGTGTGAGATGTGTGGGCTTCCATATTTAATCATCAAAATGCCTCAGATGCCCATGTAGTATTAAGCCATGTTTCTGTTTTTCATTGTATAGAAGAGATCCAAAACCGATGGTCACTGTTGCTTGAATAAAGGTGTCTACTCCAATCTGGAAAGCAAAGGAGATAATATCTTAAATATGTTTGTTGGCTTCTAGCAAAGCTTAATGTACTAAGAGCAGAAAGGGAAGGCTTATAAACGGTCTGTTCTTTGAAGTAAAACTCTGTGCATACTTGCAGTCAAATGTACATAACTGACGTCTATCAGAGTGCAGGCTCTCATAGACTGTCTTAAAAAGCTTATATGACTAGGAGTGTTACTGCTTCTCTTAATGTATGTTGAGCTTAAACATCAGGAATTCACTGCACTGGAAATGGTGGACAGTACAGTCTCTACTTAGGGACTGATGAGGGCATTGAACCTAAGGGAAGTTTTCTCCTGGACATGTTTTTCCCTGTTCAGATGCACCGCCAAATAGGGATATCTTTCTTTCCACATACTTTCTCCAACCTTCACACCATGAGCACTTGGTTTCTGGATTCATGAATACACCCTGCTTTTCAATACTGGGTTTTTATTGTGGATTTTACTCTGCCTTTGTTACATTTTGTTATTTTATGTCACTTATTTATTTGATTTATGTTGTGCATCAAACAGCACTTAGGACTTAAGCACTGTTTCAGGTTTCCCTACTGTTCTATCTTTCTGTTTCAGGTTTCCCTACTGTTCTATCTTTCTGTTTCAGGTTTCCCTACTGTTCTATCTTTCTGTTTCAGGTTTCCCTACTGTTCTATCTTTCTGTTTCAGGTTTCCCTACTGTTCTATCTTTCTGTTTCAGGTTTCCCTACTGTTCTATCTTTCTGTTTCAGGTTTCCCTACTGTTCTATCTTTCTGTTTCAGGTTTCCCTACTGTTCTATCTTTCTGTTTCAGGTTTCCCTACTGTTCTATCTTTCTGTTTCAGGTTTCCCTACTGTTCTATCTTTCTGTTTCAGGTTTCCCTACTGTTCTATCTTTCTGTTTCAGGTTTCCCTACTGTTCTATCTTTCTGTTTCAGGTTTCCCTACTGTTCTATCTTTCTGTTTCAGGTTTCCCTACTGTTCTATCTTTCTGTTTCAGGTTTCCCTACTGTTCTATCTTTCTGTTTCAGGTTTCCCTACTGTTCTATCTTCCTGTTTCAGGTTTCCCTACTGTTCTATATTTCTGTTTCTGGTTTCCCTACTGTTCTATCTTCCTGTTTCAGGTTTCCCTACTGTTCTATCTTCCTGTTTCGGGTTTCCCTACTGTTCTATCTTTCTGTTTCGATATGTATCACAGCCAACCTCTTACAGAGACTTGTTTCAGTACCTGACCCCTCCTTCCTCCTGCTTTTCTTTGTCTTTTTTTACCACTGATGCCAATAAAACAAACAACTTAATACAGGCTGGTGTGGACAGTGATTTTCTGATCTGGAGTGAATACTCATTGGAGACAGGTGTATGATGATACTATAGGGATAGGAGTTTCTCCATAAAACAGGTAGAAAGCCTGTCCCTAGAGATGTACCTTCTATGGACACATGGTCTGTAAAAACTGGTCCTAGTTAGATAATACATTTGTGAAGTACATAAGTCCCTGCTTGTGAGTCAGAACCAACCGAAGAATGGTGACAGTGGAACAAATGATTCAGTCGTGTCTATTTCTATTCGTAGTCCTGTTGATCGCCCTGAATGACGTTCCATATTGGGCTTGGTTAGGCTTGGTTTAGGGCCAGAGCAGGTCCAAACACTGACTCTCTGACTCTCACTAATCCTAAATGACAAACCTGACTGAATGTATCAGGTTCCTTTCCTCGTGGAGGAGAACCAAGACCCAGCCAGCCTGAGGACCTGTCACAAACCACACTTTACTAGCAGCCTTGTAATCGTCAAGGATCTGACTGAGTTCTACCACTCGCTTTGTGTCTTTTTTTAATAGTGAATTGCCTTATTGTTTATGCTGGCACAGGCTGGTACATTACCTTGTTCTGTCATTCAAAGGTTAAGATCTGAAAGAATCCTTGAAAGAATGGATTAATCCAATGGCATGCCCTCATGGGCGAGGCAGGGTCCACCTGGCATCACCCAGCCACACCTCTCCAGCCTGGCATAGGATTGGGGAGGAGTTGTTCCTAACCACTGATACAGGGTCAGATATTATTTCATCTAACCCAATGGTTAACAGTAGGACTGGATGCAGGGTAGTCTCATCCTAGATATATGGTTAGGGTCAACTTCTACCTCGAGCCCTGGCATACAGCAGCCAATGGGATCCCTGCTCCATCTGTCAGAGCAAACCACTGAGTCCACACAAAGCCTGAGAAACTCACTCTCCCACCATCACCCCCACGCCCCCCATTCCTCCCTGCCTTTTTGGCAACAGCCATTCCTCCAGGTCTTGTCCAGGAGAGAGCACTAAAGCTTTCCACCTGACAGACAGTAATCCACCGGGATCTGAGGCCCGCCGATGGGCCGGAACATGCCCGCCCACCGTGTGTGTGTGTGTTCGCCACTTTTTTTTGTTCTCTGAAGTGGCAGAGAGGTTTCGGTGGTTTTTAGAGGGGCCTTGAGCCTCGCCGCTCTGTTGATTCCAAACTCCATTAAGTTCTTAATGTTGGACAGGCCAGAGTTGATCTCTTCTCTCTCTCTCCCTCTCTTAATCTCTCTCTCTCTCTCTCTCTCTCTCCCTCTCTCTCTCTTACTCTCTCTCTCTCTCTCTCTCTTAATCTCTCTCTCTCTTACTCTCTCTCTCTCTCTCTCTCTCTCTCTCTCTCTCTCTCTCTCTCTCTTACTCTCTCTCTCTCTCTCTCTCCCTCTCTCTCTCTCCCTCTCTCTCTCTCTTACTCTCTCTCTCTCTCTCTCTTACTCTCTCTCTTACTCTCTCTCTTACTCTCTCTCTCTCTCTCTCTCTTACTCTCTCTCTCTCTCTCTCTCTCTCTCTCTCTTACGCTATCTCTTTCTCTCTCTCTCTCTCGCTCTCTCTCGCTCTCTCTCTCTCTTTTCCCCTTCCCCCTTCCTAAATGGAACCCTCACACATTTCTTTCCCTAGGGGACACGGGGGTTCCAGGCATTGTAACCCTTTACGATTTTAAACAGATTTTCAGTGTGAGGTATTAACGACACCAAGTGTTTGTACTTGTATGCAATGAGTGAATGGAGGGGTTGACACATTCCTTCCCTTCTATTGGAAATATATCTACTGTAGTTACCAGAGGAATGAAAGCCCTGTAAAATGTCATTGGACTTTGAAACAATAACTCTGTATGTAAATGATGTATGTAGTTTGCCGACATGACAAAAGATGTGTCCAAACATGGTTGGGAAAAAATGTTGCTCAGCCTTTATAGTTCCTGTCCTTATTCTCCTCCCGAGTCTCTCAGCAGGCTTCCCAAACAAGACGAGAACAAGTGTAACATAACTGTGTGTGTGGATGTAAGTGTGTGTGTGTGTGTGTGTGTGTGGGGGGGCACGTGCGTGTGTGTGTGTGCAGACTGTGTATTGCCTGACTCATTTGCCTGTGATTTGTATTGAGGAGAGGGCAAATTGAACCTGAGTGTCGACCGCGCTTAATTGTCATCGCCAATTACTGCATTGTCAACGGCCACAATGGCTCAACTGTACCGAGTGGAACACGGTCCTTTGTGCTTCTCCAGTGGCCCGGGGGCCAGTCAAGACTCATTTAGGGCCTTGACAACAAGAGAGGAGAAATGCAATAAATAAAAAAAGAATGAAAACAAAAGGTGGTTTAAAGAGAAAAAGACGATTGGAGAGAGGAGGGGTGGAGAGAGGAGGGGTGGAGAGAGGGTAGAGGGAGGAGGGGTGGAGAGAGGAGGGGTGGAGAGGGTAGAGGGAGGAGGGGTGGAGAGAGGGTAGAGGGAGGAGGGGTGGAGAGAGGGTAGAGGGAGGAGGGGTGGAGAGAGGGGAGGAGGGGTGGAGAGAGGGGAGAGGGAGGAGGGGTGGAGAGAGGGTAGAGGGAGGAGGGGTGGAGAGAGGGTAGAGGGAGGAGGGGTGGAGAGAGGGAGGAGGGGTGGAGAGGGGTGGAGAGAGGGTAGAGGGAGGAGGGGTGGAGAGAGGGAGGAGGGGTGGAGAGGTCCTTCTGTAGCTCAGTTGGTAGAGCATGGCGCTTGTAACGCCAGGGTAGTGGGTTCGATTCCCGGGACCACCCATATGTAGAATGTATGCACACATGACTGTAAGTCGCTTTGGATAAAAGCGTCTGCTAAATGGCATATATTATTATTATTATATTAGAGGGTAGAGGGAGGAGGGGTGGAGAGAGGGTAGAAGGAGGAGGGGTGGAGAGACGGTGGAGAGAGGGAGGAGGGGTGGAGAGAGGGAGGAGGGTTGGAGAGAGGGTAGGGGGAGGAGGGGTGGAGAGAGGGTAGGGGGAGGAGGGGTAGGGGGAGGAGAGAGGGAGGAGGGGTGCAGAGAGGGTAGAGGGAGGAGGGTGGAGAGAGGGTAGGGGTGGAGGGGTAGAGGGAGGAGAGAGGGAGGAGGGGTGGAGAGAGGGTAGGGGGAGGAGGGGTAGAGGGTGGAGAGAGGGAGGAGGGGTGGAGAGAGGGTAGCGGGAGGAGGGGTGGAGAGAGGAGAGAGGGGAGTGGGAGGAGGGGTAGAGGGAGGAGGGGTGGAGAGAGGGAGGAGGAGTGGAGAGAGGGTAGGGGGAGGAGGGGTAGAGGGTGGAGAGAGGGTAGGGGGAGGAGGGGTAGAGGGTGGAGAGAGGGAGGAGGGGTGGAGAGAGGGTAGCGGGAGGAGGGGTGGAGAGAGGGAGGAGGGGTGGAGAGAGGGTATGGGGAGGAGGGGAGGAGGTGAGGAGAGAGGGTAGAGGGAGGAAGGGTGGAGAGAGGGAGGAGGGGTGGAGAGAGGGTAGAGGGAGGAGGGGTGGAGAGAGGGAGGAGGGGTGGAGAGAGGGTAGGGGGTGGAGGGGTGGAGAGAGGGAGGAGGGGTGGAGAGAGGGTAGGGGGTGGAGGGGTAGAGGGAGGAGAGAGGGAGGAGGGGAGAGAGGTTAGGGGAGGAGGTTAGGGGAGGAGGGGTAGAGGGAGGGTAGAGGGAGGAGGGGTGAAGCGAGGGTAGAGGGAGGAGGGGTGGAGAGAGGGTAGAGGGAGGAGGGGTGGAGAGAGGGTAGAGGGAGGAGGGCGGTGGGCACCGGTAATGGGTTGGAACGCAAGGCTGAGGGTCCTTTTGAAAGGGGGAAGAGAGTAGTGCTATGACCCCCCTTACTAAGCCTCCCTTTCTCTGACACACACACATACATGGGGCAGCCACACAAAGGCACACAGGACACTGCTGTTCTGGGTGACCTGGATCAGAGGAGAAAGAGTAGCTAGTACTTCTGCTCTGTACAGTTACTGTTGCCTTATGGTGCATTCTGACTGGGGCCTCTAGCATAGACCTATGTCCATGTGTAAAAGCCTATGAATCTAAACTAGGTCATTGCTCTGCTAAGTGCACTTATCAAAAACATTGTGCTTTACTCGAGTAGCTACACTATTTTGATTGGTTGGGTCAGTTCCATTTTATTTAAATTAAGGAGATACAGTACATGGAAATTCCAATTCAATAATTTGAAAGAGGCCATTTATTTTCAATGAGAATTTCTCCATTCCTGAAGTGGAATTCCAATCCACTTTCTCTAGTTTACTGAATCGAGATGGAGTTGACTCTAGCTCTGGTTGCTAATGGCTACTGATGTTTGCTGTGATTGTTGCTTTCTGTTGGACAGACAGGGAAAGACAGTGATGGACTGCTACGAACACACAGCAGTTTAGCCATCTCTGACAGGAAAATTCAGTGACTTCCCCAGGTAGACGCTAAATTCCCACAGCAGCACCCCAACCAACACCAACCCAACCCCCTCTACAACATGTCACACCACTCTCAGTCTAGTGATGCTCTCTTTTCCCTCTGACTAAAGGGTTGAACTGGTTATGAAGTCATTTATAGGGCCCAGTCTCATGGATAGCAGGATATACTCCTGGCCCCAGGTATGTGTTATAAATAGGGCCAGGGATGTTTTCCTAACCATGTTAACTAACCAGGAAAAACTCTGGTCCTCGCGGAGACTCCTCACTGTATGACAACACTAAACAACACTGAAAATACTACTGTTATTCAAAACACTCAAACTATTATAGAAGTGGGGATTGGAGTTACATAATCTTATCACACAAAAAGTGGGATTTACACATGATTGTAGGTCCCTAAATGTGGGATTATGGTTGTTTTGAGTAATTATGACCGGTATTGTGTAACCCTGACCTCATGTCTATGTATACTGTATAAAGGTTCAATCAGAGAGTGGGAGGGGGAGTGGAGACAGGAATATGAGAATGCATTTACAAATGTAACATTGTGTAATTAGCCTTTTGTGTGTGTGTGTTTGTGTGTGTGTCTATGGAGAAGGCTGAATGAGGAGCAGGATAAAGGCTTTTGTGTAGACACCTGTACGGGCACGTAGGCTCATCCCTGGCCCTGGAAAGAGAGAGGGAGGTGGTGAAGGAGAGAGGGGAGGGGAGGGAAGGAGGGAGGGAGGGGGACAGAAAAGCCACAGATTTTGCCACAACACTCAATTTTACTCACATACCCAAGCTAACTGATATGGAACCCACAATCTTTACTGTGTGTGTTTTGTAGGTGAGCTCAGGTTGTTATTTTGATTCCAAA
Organism: Oncorhynchus keta; assembly: GCF_023373465.1. Lineage (NCBI taxonomy): Eukaryota > Metazoa > Chordata > Actinopteri > Salmoniformes > Salmonidae > Oncorhynchus > Oncorhynchus keta. The sequence continues at coordinate 32,369,536 of NC_068454.1, forward strand.
GAAATCAGAAGACCTAAATAAACTGACCTGTGATTAGATGTTGTGTCCAATCTCTGAGCAGCTCCGCCTGTGTGGTCAATTGTTGATTAGGTTTGCCTCGCTGTCAGATTGGTTGATATGCTGTGCTCTGTAACCCGTGGTTACCAGACTGGTCAATGATGCAGGTCAGGGTTTGTTTGAATGTGTCAAGTCTTAGGCAAACATCTCAGGTACCAGGGAAATTTAGCAAGAGTGACCCAGCGTGTGTGTGTTTTTGTGTGTGTGAGGTTTAGTGTGTGTGTGTGTGTGTGTTTGTCACAGGTTTTTATAAAGTAAAAAAAAAAAAAACATTTAACCTTTATTTAACTAGGCAAGTCAGTTAAGAACAAATTCTTCTTTACAATGACAGCCTACCCCGGCCAAATCCTAACCCAGACGACGCTGGGCCAATTGTGCGCCGCCCTATGGGAATCCCAACCACGGCCGGATGTGATACAGCCTGGATTCAAACTAGGGACTGCACAGTAGTGACGCCTCTTGCACTGAGATGCAGTGCCTTAGACCGCTGCGCCACTCGGGAGCAGTCTTTTGATACCACAGAGTCTTTCAGGAATGTGGTCCTTTCTATTGACTCATTTATCTTGATAAACATGCAGTTTATCCAATGGAATCTGGGTGTTAACAGGCAATAGAAACGCTGGACTTGGCAGTTAAGAAAGACACAGTCAGTCAGACAGACACATAGTCACATTTGTGCACATACACACACGAACACACACACACCCTTCAAGACCTTTGGACTTCAGAAAGGCTCAGCACCTCTGTGTCACCTGGGCAGGAAATGTGTGTGTGTGTATCAACCCTATCCTGTATGAATGTTCCCTGACCTTAAAGAGACAGGTCAAAAGAAAACAAGCTGAGTGAAACCATGGGCCCAAAAGTAGTGCACTATACAGGGAATAGGGTGCCATTTGGGACACACACATGCTTTGTGGAGGGGCCTTCCATGTGATCACAGTGTATGTCTTGCCTGTTGGACCCATTGTCATGAATGTTTAGACTCACTCCTGCTAGGTCAACACACTCACAAAGCACGGCTGTTGTTTACCTTACCTATATGCCTACTTATTTACTTGACCTATATGCCTACCCTCCCTCCCTACCACAGGAGGCTGCTGAGGGGAGGACGGCTAATAACAATGGCCGGAACGGAGCTGATGGAATGGCATTAAACATGTATTTTACACCATTCCACTGATTCTGCTCCAGCCAGTGGATGACCCCGTCTTCTGCTTTTAGGGTGTCACCAGCCTCTTGTGCTACCTACCTGCCTCCCTACCCAGCCTGGTCTCATAGACTAGACATAACATAGTAAACATACATCTGGGACACGCAAATTAGTAAGATATGTTACATTTGATATGGTTACATAAGACAGAAGGTTGGTTGGGTGGGTGGGCATATATAATGTGAACGTCTAGCAACCCAAAGGTTGCGTGTTCGAATCTTATCATGAACAACTTTATCGTTTTAGCTAACCAACTTTGCAACTAGATATGACTTTTTAGCTACTTTGCAACTACTAAACCTTCCCCTAACCTTAACAATTTAACTTAACTCCTAACCCTGTCCTTAACCCTAACCTGAACCCAACTCCTAACCCTAACACTAACGCTAACCTTAACCCCTAACCCAGGTATTCCCGTCGGGGGTACGCCAAATAAAAATGTGATTCACATTTTATTTTTTTATAATAAAAAAATCTTCACATTTTCAAATAGTACATTTATATTTTCCAACGGGGCTATAGATTTGGATGAGGTTTTTTTCTCGCCTGAGTAGCCTTGTTTCACTGCCAAAAATAGAATTAAACCATCTAGTGTTCAGCAAAATAACAACACAATGTCAAATACAGGTAGCCTTGTCAAATAATTAACATCCAATCACATTAACCATTACTCTCTCACAGGAAACCTTTGCTCTTGCGCAAATATTTAGAAAAGAAACATGACAATTTTAAAAATAAGCAACTGTAGTTTTTTGAGCGAGAATCAAGACGACTTTCGAGTAGTAAGACGTATATTAAAGCAACAGATGCCATTAATAAGAAGGGTCTAGAAGCGTCTTATATGATGAGCTACCGAGTGGCGAGGACAGGCAAGCCCCATCCTTGGTGGAGCACGTAATTATTCCTGCTGCTGGCAGGGACAATGGATGGGACAATGGCTGGGACAATGGCTGGGACATGGCTGGGACAATGGCTGGGACAATGGAGGGGACAATGGCTGGGACAATGGCTGGGACATGGCTGGGACAATGGCTGGGACATGGCTGGGACAATGGCTGGGACAATGGAGGGGACAATGGCTGGGACATGGCTGGGACAATGGCTGGGACATGGCTGGGACAATGGCTGGGACATGGCTGGGACAATGGCTGGGACAATGGAGGGGACAATGGCTGGGACAATGGAGGGGACAATGGCTGGGACAATGGCTGGGACATGGCTGGGACAATGGCTGGGACATGGCTGGGACAATGGCTGGGACATGGCTGGGACAATGGCTGGGACATGGCTGGGACAATGGCTGGGACAATGGCTGGGACAATGTCTGGGACAATGGCTGGGACATGGCTGGGACAATGGCTGGGAAATGGCTGGGACATGGCTGGGGGAAAAGACCAAAAAACTATACAGACAATGTCTTCATCAAACAACACTGTTTCACGATGCATCAGTGACATGGCAGGAGATGTTTTGAAACAATTACTGCTTTGCATACAAGCCAGTGTATTCAATGTGCGGGACAAAATTGAGACTTTAATTAAGAAGTTGGAGCTCTTTTCTGCCTGCATTATCATCATTGTATGATTTCTTTGTGTGCAAATTAACTCAAGCTTACAGACAATGTCAAATGTGATATAACGAAGAACCTGAGTGAGATGGGTGCGCAATTACGCAGGTACTTTCCCAAAACGTACGACACAAACAACTGGATTCGTTATCCCTTTCATGCCCTGCCTCCAGTCCCCTTACTGATATCTGAACAAGAGAGCCTCATCGAAATTGCAACAAGCGATTCTGTGAAAATGTAATTTAATCATAAGCCACTGCCAGATTTCTGGACAGGGCTACGCTCAGAGTTTCATGCCTTGGCAAATTGTGTTGTTATTAAGACACTGATGCCCTTTGCAACCACGTACCTACAGTTGAAGTTGAAGTTTACATACACTTAGGTTGGAGTCATTAAAAATCCTTTTTCAACCACTCCACACATTTCTTGTTAACAAACTATAGTTTTGGCAAGTCAGTTAGGACATCTACTTTGTGCATGACACAAGTCATTTTTCCAACAATTGTTTACAGACAGATCGTTTCACTTATAATTCACTGTATCACAATTCCAGTGGGTCAGAAGTTTACATACACAAAGTTGACTGTGCCTTTAAACAGCTTGGAAAATTCCAGAAAATGATGTTATGGCTTTAGAAGCTTCTGATAGGCTAATTGACATAATTTGAGTCAATTGGAGGTGTACCTGTGGCTGTATTTCAAGGCCTACCTTCAAACTCAGTGCCTCTTTACTTGACATCATGGGAAAATAAAAAGAAATCAGACAAGACCTCAGAAAGAAAATTGCAGACCTCCAAGTCTGGTTCATCCTTGGGAGCAATTTACAAATGCTTGAAGCTACCATATTCATCTGTACAAACAATAGTACACAAGTATAAACACTATGGGACCACGCAGTCGTAATACCGCTCAGGAAGGAGATGCTTTCTGTCTCCTAGAGATGAACATACTTTGGTGTAAAAAGTGCAAATCAATCCCAGAAATGTCCTCTGGTCTAATGAAACAAAAATAGAACTGTTTAGCCATAATGATCATTGTTATGTTTGGAGGAAAAAGGGGGAGGCTTGCAAGCCGAAGAACACCATCCAAACCGTGAAGCATGGAGTTGGCAGCATCATGTTGTGGGGGTGCATTGCTACAAGAGGGACTGGTGCACTTAACAAAAGGAAGGCAATGCTGCCAAATACTAATTAAGTGTATGTAAACTTCTGACCCACTGGGGGTGTGATGAAATAAATAAATGCTGAAATAAATCATTCTCTCTACTATTATTCTTACATTTCACATTCTTAAAATAAAGTGGTGATCCTAACTGACCTACGACAGGGAATTTTTACTAGGATTAAATGTCAGGAATTGTGAAAAACTGAACTAAATGTATTTGGCTGAGGTGTATGCAAACTTCCGACTTCAACTGTATGTGTGGAGTCTCGGCCCTCACTAGCATGAAAACTAAATACAGGCGCAGACAGTGTGTGGAAATGATTTAAGACTGAGAGACTCTCCAATACAACCCAACATTGCAGAGTTATGTGCATCCTTTCAAGCACACCCTTCTCATTAACCTGTGGTGAGTTATTCAACCTTTTTGATGAACAAATAAGGTTTTATATGTAAGATGGCTAAATAAAGAGCGAAATGATTGATTATTATTATATTATTATTTGTGCCCTGGTCCTATTTCCCACGAGCCGGGTTGTGACAAAAACTCACACTCATTCTTATGTTTAATAAATGTATCGTATAGTGTGTGTGTGTGGCAGGATTACAGTGATGGCAAAAAAAACAGCATTTGAGAGTGAACTGACCCTGGTGCTAGAGGGGGTACGCAGCTGGAGGTTGAATGTTTGAAGGGGCAAAGTTTTGGAAGCACTGCCTTAACCCTTATCCTAGCTAACGTTTGCGTTAGCCACCTAGCTAACGTTAGCCACAACAAATTGCAATTCGTAACATATCAATTCACAACATATCACAGTAATTGTAATTTGTAACATATCATACGAAATGGATGATGGACATCCACAAATGAATACATACCATACTAAATTGAGTTTCCTGGATTTACATACAGAATAATAGGGAATTCTCTGAGACCAGGCTGCCCTTTTATTTAACTAGGCAAGTCAGTTAAGAACATTTTCTTACTTACAATGACAGCCTAGGACCAGTGGGTTAAGTGCCTTGTTCAGGGGCAAAATTACAGATTTTTACCTTGGGGATTCAATCTAGCAACCTTTCGGTTACTGGCCCAACGCTCTAACCACTAGGCTACCTGTCAACCCTACCTACCTACCTACCTACTCCCCTACTTCCCTACCTACTTCGGCCAGCACTAACTGAGAATTCAGGATGTTAACAATTGGACATGTCCAATAATGTAGGGCCTCGAGGTGGGTCCTTGTGGTCCTCTGTAGCTCAGTTTGCAGAGCATGGCTTTGGCGCTATTTTACTCATGCTAGGCTGTCAACCATGTCCAATCACCATATCCATGTCCATGTTTCAAAAGCCAATCATGTATAGCTTCTCATTCATTGGAAGAAGGACTCAGCCTATAGCGCCGTTCCATCTTTTGAAAGATGGAGGGGTGCGTTTGCTATTGGTTGACTCAGCCAGACAGAACTGTAGCTAGCTAGCTACTGTAGCCAATTGTCTCCAACTTTCTCCTAAATTATCAGCTTTTCATACCACAAGGTAAGATTAAACACCATACTGTAATGGTGATATTAACCAGAGCCAACTTGTTTTCCAACAGTAGAAGTTAAATAGCAACCGCCAACTTGTGGCTATCAATAGTTGCTCCTTAGCCGCTGGTAACGGTACGGTAAAGTTACAGTAACTGTAGCATTAGTTTTCATAAGTAAGAGAACTCTCAAAGTTGGTGAGATTTAAAATATAATGCAATCTGCTAACGTTACGGTATTGCCCGTTTTAGTAAATGCTATTCTGCTAGATAAATGTATTAGCTATCTAGCTAACGTTTGCAATCTATGTAAACAGGTACGGTCACGCATTACATTTAGACTTTTTTTTGCTAGCTAAGTTAGCTATTATGCCAGCTATGTTAGATAATGCTTTGATATCCAGGGGATGAACTTTGTTCTAGCCATAACTAACATATACTTTATACCAAAGTATTTGTTTAGCAATTAAAACAGTCAGTCCATGATATTTTATTTAACCAGGTAAGTCAGTTAAGAACAAATTCTTATTTACAATGATGGCCTAACGCAGATGATGCTGGGCCAATCACGGATGGTTGCGATACAGCCTGGAATTGAACCAGGGTCTGTAGTGACACCTCTAGCACTGAGATGCAGTGCCTTAGACCGCTGCACCACTCAGGAGCCTAGCTGATATAGCCTAAGTTGACTATTTGCCATGATGCTTGATCAGACAACTTGCTTGAATACTGACAAATTTCCCAATAACACCATGTATTCTTGTAGGCTGACTATATTAGCATAGTTTACATTAGGTTTGCTATGTATTGCTAATTGTTCTTCTTTCAGATGTCTAAAAGAAGGGCTAGCTTAGCCAGCTCGTCCTAAGGAGGACTCCGGTACACTGCACACCATGTGCTTTTGTACTTTTTGTTCATCTAAAAAACATACTGTATTACTAGAAATAGCTGTCATTAAATATAGGCCTTTACTACTAATGAACAGCAACTTTGTTATAATATTTGGCCATCAAATTGTCATTGCATATTGTAACAAAGAGTATACACAGTGTCAAAGTCCCAAGCTGTGATCTTATCAACCAATCACAACAGGTTAACAAAAGTTCCAGAGAGAGGTAGAGTTCATCACCCCTTGACTCAAGGTTTTATGTGTGGGGGATGGGTAGTGGGGTGAGCTACTTGAAAGTGCTGAGAGATGGTGAAGTCACCAGCAGGGGACTTCATAACAGGCTTCCTTGTGTATTGTTACAGATAGAGAATTGCCCGATGCAGGTCCATGGACAACTCTTCTCTGGGGCCTTCAGAGATGTGTCTGTGGATTTCACCCCCAGGAGGTCAAATGAATAAAGCTTACAGGCTAAACGAACATGCATTCTCTTTTCTGATTTACTGAAATTAGATACCATACTCTAGTGTTGTCTCTGTATTTCCCCCCCTATATTTGAAGCAGGTCTCTACCTACAGCTTCGCCAGTGCCTGCGTCTGTATCTGCTGTTCAGACTCCTCCATTGAGGACTGCAATTGAACTTGTTGTCAATGGTAAATTTACATTTACATTTACATTTAAGTCATTTAGCAGACGCTCTTATCCAGAGCGACTTACAAATTGGTGCATTCACCTATGACATCCAGTGGAACAGCCACTTTACAATAGTGCATCTAAATCTTTTAGGGGGGGGGGGTGAGAAGGATTACTTATCCTATCCTAGGTATTCCTTAAAGAGGTGGGGTTTCAGGTGTCTCCGGAAGGTGGTGATTGACTCCGCTGTCCTGGCGTCGTGAGGGAGTTTGTTCCACCATTAGGGGGCCAGAGCAGCGAACAGTTTTGACTGGGCTGAGCGGGAACTGTACTTCCTCAGTGGTAGGGAGGCGAGCAGGCCAGAGGTGGATGAACGCAGTGCCCTTGTTTGGGTGTAGGGCCTGATCAGAGCCTGGAGGTACTGAGGTGCCGTTCCCCTCACAGCTCCGTAGGCAAGCACCATGGTCTTGTAGCGGATGCGAGCTTCAACTGGAAGCCAGTGGAGAGAGCGGAGGAGCGGGGTGACGTGAGAGAACTTGGGAAGGTTGAACACCAGACGGGCTGCGGCGTTCTGGATGAGTTGTAGGGGTTTAATGGCACAGGCAGGGAGCCCAGCCAACAGCGAGTTGCAGTAATCCAGACGGGAGATGACAAGTGCCTGGATTAGGACCTGTGCCGCTTCCTGTGTGAGGCAGGGTCGTACTCTGCGGATGTTGTAGAGCATGAACCTACAGGAACGGGCCACCGCCTTGATGTTAGTTGAGAACGACAGGGTGTTGTCCAGGATCACGCCAAGGTTCTTAGCGCTCTGGGAGGAGGACACAATGGAGTTGTCAACCGTGATGGCGAGATTTTTCTACTATTAGGTTTTTCTCTCTCTTTTGCAGTTCAATAAGCAAAGTTTTTGGGGGCTCTCGTATCTGCAGTAAGACCAAACCTTAACCTGGCAAGGAAGCCTTTAAAAAAAAAATATTTAACTAGGCAAGTCAGTTAAGAAAGCCTGCTCATGTAAATCAAATACAGACTAACCTGTCAAAAGCTTGGCTTGTATTGATCTGTTTTTATAACGGTATAACCTTAAATAATCTTAATGGAACTACATAGATGTCCGTAGCCCGGCCAAGTTGTCTACAGCCTCTCTGAGTGCCCCCACCCATGCTATGGCCTCTGTAAGTGCCCCCACCACTACACCGCATCTGAGTACCCCAATCCCTGCACCCCTGTCTGTGAGTGGAATTGTACCTGATACATCATACACTGTTGTCCTTTTAGAACTAATACCTAGAACTTACATCAATCAAACATGATGGAGAAAAACTATTGTGTGTCATGTTCGAAATATCGCATGACCATATTGTCGGTATTCATACACATCTTTTCCTTTAGCATTTCAGCATGATGTGCCTAGGAAGCCTGTTTGGGAAAATATTATATTGCTTAACCTGTCAAGAGCTTATTTGATTAATACTGTTTACCCTCAAATCATTTTCATGTTAGGTTATATAATAATCTTCTACCATTTCCCCTTCCTCCCAGCCCTTCTCCAGCCCTGCTACAGCCTCTGTGATGACCACCTCGCCTCTCTCCCAGACCCCATCTGCTACAGCCTCTGTGAAGACCACCTCGCCTTTCTCACAGACCCCATCTGCTACAGCCTCTGTGAAGACCACCTCGCCTTTCTCACAGACCCCATCTGCTACATCCTCTGTGAAGACCACCTCGCCTTTCTCCCAGACCCCATCTGCTACATCCTCTGTGAAGACAATCACTCTGCTGTTTCTAATGGGCACCGCCAGCTCTTCTAGAGCTTCTAAGTGCTCTCCTCTGATAGAGCCTCGGTACATAACACGCTGTCATTTCTTAACTAATATGTTATTAAACTATGTGTCAGTGTTTTGATTTGATTAAGATATTGTGAGTAATCATATGAATCTATTTTTGGCTTGTTTTACATTCAGTTGTCTTTGTCATTCTCAAGAGAGCTGATTGGTGGTTGGACAACCTGCTCAGGCAGACTGGGAAGGCCATACAGGACATGGACCTGACTCAGAGGAGACTGATATTCAGGACTATTCAATGGACCCCACAGTTGCTAGTCATCTGGATGGCTTCACTAACACCACCACTGCTGACTTCTCTGCTGCCAGGCCCACCCAAACTGCTCCCAATACAGTCCTGCTTCCTCCTGTGTCAAGTCTGCTGCCACCAATACCTGGCCTGCTTCACTCACAGCCCAGTCTGCTGCCAGGCCCACCCAAACTGCTCCCAATACAGTCCTGCTTCCTCCTGTGTCAAGTCTGCTGCCACCAATACCTGGCCTGCTTCACTCACAGCCCAGTCTGCTGCCAGGCCCACCCAAACTGCTCCCAATACAGTCCTGCTTCCTCCTGTGTCAAGTCTGCTGCCACCAATACCTGGCCTGCTTCACTCACAGCCCAGTCTGCTGCCAGGCCCACCCAAACTGCTCCCGCTACAGTCCTGCTTCCTCCTGTGTCAAGTCTGCTGCCACCAATACCTGGCCTGCTTCACTCACAGCCCAGTCTGCTGCCAGGCCCACCCAAACTGCTCCCACTACAGTCCTGCTTCCTCCTGTGTCAAGTCTGCTGCCACCAATACCTGGCCTGCTTTACTCACAGCCCAGTCTGCTGCCAGGCCCACCCAAACTGCTCCCACTACAGTCCTGCTTCCTCCTGTGTCAAGTCTGCTACCACCAATACCTGGCCTGCTTCACTCACAGCCCAGTCTGCTGCCAGCCAACTCCACCCACGCAAAACAACTTGAGTGGCAACGCGTCACTAGTTTCCATATAGATCCTGCTGCAAGTTTCCATATCGACCCTGCTGCAAGTTTCCATATCGACCCTGCTGCAAGTTTCCATATAGACCCTGCTGCAAGTTTCCATATCGACCCTGCTGTAAGTTTCCATATCGACCCTGCTGCAAGTTTCCGTATTGACCCTGCTGTAAGTTTCCATATCGACCCTGCTGCAAGTTTCCATATAGACCCTGCTGCAAGTTTCCATATCGACCCTGCTGCAAGTTTCCATATCGACCCTGCTGTAAGTTTCCATATCGACCCTGCTGCAAGTTTCCATATAGACCCTGCTGCAAGTTTCCATATCGACCCTGCTGCAAGTTTCCATATCGACCCTGCTGCAAGTTTCCATATCGACCCTGCTGCAAGTTTCCATATCGACCCTGCTGTAAGTTTCCATATAGACCCTGCTATACTCCAGCCCTTTTTATCTTCTTTCTAAAATTAGGGTCATCGAGTAAATCAGATTGAGCTTTAACCCATGGTTGTTCTAGTGTGTCACAAACCACTACCTTCCTTCCCACGGGGCACACCTGGGTAGAATCAATTTAGTTCCAATGTCATTTCAATGAAACTACGTTGGTTCAACAAAATTGAATTGACATCTGTGCCCAATGGAATGTGATGTATTTATAATTATATCAGGTAATATGCAGTCCACAAGAAACTGCAACAGATAACTGAATATTTAAGATACTAATTGCAAGATACTAATTGTATAGTACAGCAATAAACCAACCTCATTAGAACAACACTTCTATATATTATGATTATGCTACCATAATTGTTTCATTAACTTAGGTGATCTTAAATTCACCAATGAGAAAAATAACACTTTTGGAGACTATAGTGGTTGTTTAGACATGTTATTTCTGGCCAAGGTGGGATTGAACTGGGGACCTTAGGGTCTACTCTTCCCCTTCCCCTTCCTCTCCCCTCCCCTTAACTTATTATTGTTCCCCAGCTTTGGCGCTTGCAACACCAGGATAGTGGGTTTGATTCCCGGGACCACCCGTATGTAGGAATGTACGCACGCATGACTGTAAGTCGTTTTGGATAAAAGCGTCTACTAAATGGCATATATTATATTATTATTATGTGAATTTGTTTTTTCTGACCATGTGCAAAGCTGAGACTGAACCTAGGGTCCTATAGGAAGTGATGTCAAGGGGATGTAGTTCCTTTTTCTGCAGGTGTGTGTTGATCATTCAGGCTGCATTTTAATAGCGAAGCAGACAAGTTTCATGCCACTTCATTCCTTTGCTGGAATAGGCCCTTAGGGTAAACACATACACTATACAGGGACCCATACACACATACACACCCTCTCCAAGACAATCCCCACCCTTCATTTGTCCCTACATTGACTCTTTTTCTATTTGTTTGACCCACGGTGCATATACATATACAACCTGCTGGCTGCATACATGTATTGTGTGAAATCCTGCATTAAGACTACACTACAGGGTCTTGCTGCCATCATCTGGGTCACAAATTCACATACTGAGGGTATGTAAGGCTACATTTCCCCACATACTACTCAAAGGGTTGTATTCATCCCACAGTATACATCTGGAGTATGGCATATTTGGTGTGTGTTATCATACATCTTTTTTTCACCATCATACTTTTCCTTGAAGTGCAGGTGCGTTATGTCTCCAAATGCCACCTGTCCCTTCACATCCGGTGAGCTACATCTTGGTCCATAAATGAACTGATTTGGTCAGTATTGTCGCCCACAACTCAGGTCCTGATTGGCACAAAATGTACAAAGGGCGCGGCGTTGAAGTGCGAGTAGGCGTGGTAAAACTATCCAAACAGTCCTGGGTAATGAAACCGAGTGCTCGAGGACTGGCGCTCTGGATGAGGTGGGCGTTCTGTAGCGGGACGAGAGGGGTCTCCTGAGTTATTTCGGCTCGAGCGCAGTGAGATGTGTAGCGCAACACAGTGATACCTGCTAATATCATTGGATACAAATTTGGAAAACAAGTGCTTTAGTTTGGAATAAAACGTCTTTGTGGTTATCCAAGTGATCGGACAAAGGCAAGCGTAACGAGTTTCCCAAACTTTAGATAGAGAGGAGTGTAAACCTGTTTTCTACCTCTACATTAGGACCCCGAGAGCTGCTGCATAAAGAGTGGATTCTGTTTTTGTTGGATTTTAATCTGGACTTCAAATTAAACACATTATTTTCCTAAAATTTCTTCAAACATTTTTGCTGCAACTGTTTTTATTGAGTAGAGAGCCTGTGACCGATGCACGGGTGACTTCACCTGTCATGCGGAATACAAACTGTAGGAATATGAAATCGTTTCCGGATTAAGCCTGCGGTGACAGTTGTTACATTTATTGGCGCGTGACCTAACCGCAAGTAAAGAGGAAATTCAATTTTCAACTCATGTAATTGTAAAGCTCGGTGAATGATTTACAATTCGACCTCTAGACCCTCGACTTGGTGCTTTAGTCCATCTTTCGAAATCCTCACACATGTTTAATTGATTCGTTGGATTAAACAACAGTGAACGTTTATTTAGATTTTTCCCGGACCTTTACTGCATTTATAATCACCATGGTTCATTCGAAAGGTGCTCATGCTGTTGGAACAGAAACTTGTGGTCTGGAATGAAACTTGTCGGTGATTTATAGAACAGAGGACTCTGGGCATGCTGCTGGAGCAATTACTCTCTCCTGGGATTTCATATTTCCGAGATGCAGTCATAAATTAAAGGAAGGACTGAGCTGAGAAAATACTCAAGTTCACAGCACACAGTGCAATTTTTCTACCTATATTTCTTTCTGGAAATATCCCACTTTCCAATGGCAACCACAGTAAAACCCCCGCTATGCGGTGTCGTCCGTTGGCTGCTCGTGCTGCTCCTCTCCCAGCTGCCCCGGCTCGCGCAAACTGCCTCCAAGGATATAGTGTGTGAGCCCATCACGGTGCCCATGTGTAAGGGCATCGGATACAACCTCACCTACATGCCCAACCAGTTCAACCACGACACCCAGGAGGAGGTGGGATTGGAGGTCCATCAGTTCTGGCCCCTGGTCCGCATCCACTGCTCGCCAGACCTGCTCTTCTTCCTGTGTTCCATGTACACCCCTATCTGTCTGCAGGACTACAAGAAGCCCCTGCCCCCCTGCCGCTCTGTATGTGAGCGGGCCAAGCGAGGCTGCTCCCCCCTCATGATCCAGTATGGTTTTGAGTGGCCAGAGAGGATGAGCTGTGAGCAGCTGCCTCAGCTGGGAGACGAGACTCTGTGTATGGACCAGAACAGTAGCGAGACCACCACCCTTTCCCCTCCCTTGCCCAAACCCACCCCCAAAGGCACCCGCCGAAGGCAGCCTGCCCCCAAGCCCCCCGCCCCCCAGGAGTGTGACCGGGACTGCCGTTGTCGGGACCCTCTGGTGCCTATCAAGAAAGACGCCCACCCCTTATACAACCGGGTCCACACTGGCCCTGTGGATAACTGTGCCCAGCCGTGCCACCACCCTTACTTCTCCCAGGACGAACGCACCTTCGCCACCTTTTGGATCGGCCTGTGGTCCATCCTGTGCTTCGTCTCCACCCTGACCACTGTTGCCACCTTCCTCATCGACATGGAGCGCTTTCAGTACCCTGAGAGACCCATCATCTTCCTGGCTGCCTGCTACCTTTTTGTCTCCCTGGGCTACATTATACGACTAGTGGCAGGTCACGAGAGGGTGGCGTGCGCAGGGAGTGGAGACCAGCAGCACATCCTATATGACACCACTGGCCCACCCCTGTGTACCCTGGTCTTCCTGCTCATCTACTTCTTCAGTATGGCCAGCTCCATCTGGTGGGTGGTGCTCTCCCTCACCTGGTTCCTGGCCGCGGGCATGAAGTGGGGCAACGAGGCGATTGCTGGTTACTCCCAGTACTTCCACCTGGCTGCCTGGCTGATCCCCAGCGTCAAGTCCATCGTGGTCCTCGCTCTGAGCTCTGTGGACGGAGACCCAGTGGTGGGGATCTGCTACGTGGGGAACCAGAGTCTGGAGAGCCTGCGGGGGTTTGTGTTAGCTCCCCTGGTGGTCTACCTCTTCACCGGCTCCCTGTTCCTCCTAGCGGGCTTTGTGTCTCTGTTCCGCATCCGCAGCATCATCAAACAGGGAGGGACCAAGACAGACAAACTGGAGAAGCTGATGATCAGGATCGGATTGTTCACGGTGCTTTACACAGTTCCTGCTACTATAGTAGTAGCCTGCCTGGTGTACGAGCAGCACTACAGGCCTGGTTGGGACCGGGCTCTATCCTGCTCCTGTCAGGCTGAGAGACAGAGGCTGGGCCTGGGGCCCGACTACGCCGTCTTCATGTTGAAATACTTCATGTGTCTGGTGGTGGGGATTACGTCCGGCGTGTGGATCTGGTCCGGAAAGACCCTGGAGTCGTGGAGGAGGTTCACCGCTCGCTGCTGCCTCTGCTGGGCCTCCAAGCCCACCGCACCCCCCTCCATGTACAGCGAGGCCAGTACGGCCCTCACAGGACACCCCAGTGCGGCCCTGTCACCAGGGTCCTACCACAAACCTGCCCTGCCCTCACATGTGTGAACGGGACCCTAGAGGGTAGAGAGGCCACGAATGCACGTGTCCAGTGATAGCCCCCTGTCCTATGTGTGACTGGGAACGTGCCTCACCTGGAAATTGGACAAGATGGTGACTGTGATAAAAACACCATACAGCTCTCTGGAAGGAAAAGGGACAGAGGACAAGGAGATAACCAAGTAATTCCACAGGTTCTAAATAGAACATTTATCGACCAGCCTCACTAGCTCTTCTTGGAACATGAAGAACAGACACAAATGTGTTTTAACAGGAAAGAAATGGGACGTTTGTATCATATGAACTCTGTGGTACTTCTGATGCGCCGTGCTGCTTTGGTAAAGTACCACTACTTCAAAAGAGCCACTAGAACATTCTCTGAGAGGGGGAAAATGGAGATGTGTTTTTATGTGTATAAACTAGTACTCCTGTCAATCTATCGGGACCATTAGAGATGACTCATTATTTATTCCTGTATACATTACCAGTCAAAAATTTGGACACACCTACTCATTCAAGGGTTTAAAAAAAAATATTACTATTTTCTACATTATAGAATAATAATGATGACATCAAAACTATGAAATAACACATATGGAATCATGTAGTAAACAAAAAAGTGTTAAACAACTCAAGATATTATTTTAGATTTTAGATTCTTCAAAGTAGCCACCCTTTGCCTTAATGACAGCTTTGCACACTCTTGACATTCTCTCAACCAGCTTCACCTGGAATGCTTTTCCAACAGTCTTGAAGGAGTTCCCACATATGCTGAGCTCTTGTTGGCTGCTTTTCCTTCAATGTTTGGCCCAACTCATACCAAACCATCTCAATTGGGTTGAGGTCGGGTGATTGTGGAGGCCAGGTCATCTGATGCACCACTCCATCACCCTCCTTCTTGGTTCAACAGCCCTTACACAGCCTGGAGGTGTGTTGGGTCATTGTCCTGAGTCCCACTAAGTGCAAACCAGATGGAATGGTGTATCACTGCAGAATGCTGTGGTAGCCATGCTGGTTAAGTGTGCCTTGAATTCTAAATAAATCACAGTGTCACCAGAAAAGTACCACCACACCTCCGCCATGCTTCACGGTGGGAACCACACGTGTGGAGATCATCCGTTCACCTACTCTGCGTCTCACAAAGACACGGCGGTTGGAACCAAATATCTCAAATCTGGACAGATTTCCACTGGTCTAATGTCCATTGCTCATTTCTTGGCCCAAGCAAGTCTCTTCTTGTTGGTGTCCTTTAGCAGTGGTTTATTTGCAGCAATTCAACCATGAAGGCCTGAATCACGCAGTCTCTTCTGAACAGTTGATGTTGAAATGTGTCTGTTACTTGAACTCTGTGAAGAATTTATTTGGGCTGCAATTTCAGAGGCTGGTCACTAATGAACTGATCCTCTGCAGCAGAGGTAACTCTGAGTCTTCCTTTCCTGTGACGGTTCTCATGAGAGCAAGTTTCATCATAGTGCTTGATGGTTTTTGCGACTGCACTTGAAACTTTAAAAATTCTTGAAATTTCCCGGATTGACTGACTTTCAAGTCTTAAAGTAATGATGGACTGTCGTTTCTCTTTGCTTATTCAAGCTGTTCTTGCCATAATATGGACTTGGTCTTTTGCCAAATAGGGCTACCCCCTGTATACCACCCCTACCTTGTCACAACACCACTGATTGGCTCAAACGCATTAAGGAGGACAAAAATTCTACAAATTAACATTTCACAAGGCACAACTGTTGATTGAAATAGTGACTACCTCATGAAGCTGGTTGAGAGAATGCCAAGAGTGTGCAAAGCTGTCATCAAGGCAAAGGGTGGCTACTTTGAAGAATCTCAAATATATTTATCTTTTTTAACACTTTTTTGGTTACTACATGATTCCATATGTGTTATTTCATAGTTTTGATGTCTCCACTTTTAATTTACAATGTATAAAATAGTAAAAACTAAGAAAAACCCTTGAATGAGTAGGTGTGTCCAAACTTTTGACTGGTACTGTGTATGATGCTCTATAAATATTATGGATTGAGCTGGCCCAGAATGCCCCCATTATCCAGGGTACTGTGAAAACAAAACAACTCGAGGAACACTAATGAAAATATAGATTTTTTATTTTCAGCATGATCCCCAGTGATTTAAATCACAATATTCTGTATGAATCAAGTACATATGTGGTATGGATGTGTTTGTATGCTGCTCGAGTTGAATCAATCAGTATGTACCAATGCACGAAATCTTTGCCATATTATGCCTGGTAAATAATCCAGCTTGTTTGACTGGCCGGTCTGTCAACATCCCAGTCAGTCAATACAATAGTAGGATGAGGACCTCTAGCCCAACTGTTGACCAGTTGCTGGACTGGAGTTACAGTAAAACAGCCTCCCAAGATGTAATCAGAGTATGTATGTGGAGCAATGTACCAGTAAACAACAGTTATGAAGTCTATACTTTTCACAAACAATGTATTATTTTATTTTAGAAATCAATGTCAAAGGTAAACTCTAAAAACCACAAGCCCCATAACAGCCATTGCAGTAAATGTAGTGCTTTGGAATAGCCTTGATACTGAACATGTTGTAAAGTGGTTTGGAGGGACTACTGTCTGTCAGATCAGTCTCCCAGGCCAGAAGAGAGTCGTCTCAAAGGGCACCTGGCTTTTGCTCAGTGAGTCCTTTGCCATTGTGTTACTGCCTCTAGTGGTACACACAGGAACTGTTCACACCAACCCAATGGTGAACGTATGTATCTCTTAGGGCTTTGTATACATTTTCAATGACCGTGTCAGTACTTATCTTGTGTGTTTTACAAGTCAGAAGTTTACAAAAAAAGGCAAACCATATCTTTTCAATGGTATCCTGCAGACATCAAAAACGGTCTTACAATTGATATACTAATCATCTATAGGAACTATGGTGGAGAGCCAGAGTATGGTTGAACCAAAACTCTGGGTGAACCAAGTTGCCGTTTTACTCTGCTGTGCTTGTCCAAGTTGTCGTGTGCCTCGTTGTTTTTCTAACCAGACTAATGTGTAAATGGTCCAGTGTCTGTTTAATTTATTAGCCTGTTTCCTCTGTGTTCTACCCCATCATTTGTAAATCTGCTTTGGCATCCCTCCGTAGATGAGTCGACTGCATCGTTGTGTGTACTTACTTTTCCAAGAATGAAATGTCAGATTTTTTTTTTAAATAGATATTTATGAAAATGCATTCTTTCACTTGTTTCATTTGTCTCTGACGGATAGAGAATTAAACTGTGGACCAATCTGTTTCTGAGTATGTGTCATTTGATGTGTAAAGTAAAAATGTACATTTTTACAATGCGCTGTGCCACTCTTGCATAGTCTCATCTCCACTCCAATGAAAGCCACACGGATGATTAGTGTTTATGTAAAATACTCCATCTGCAAATTATTTTTACATTTAAAAACAAAAATGTCACAACTAGCAGCCTACATAGTAAGCAAATATATATATACACTCCCAGTCAGGGGAGTGGGCATGAGGGGCTGCCAACGACAAAATCCCTGAGAGGGGTTGGTGGCGAGTCATGGTTATGTATCCTGGAGTGTTTGTTGGTTAGGCTGTAGAGGTCAGATATTGTGTCGCTGTCCAGTGAGCACAACATTGGAGTATGGCTGTCCAATAAGAGAACAGCATTCGAGTGACATTTGTCCAATGAGAGAACAGTGCTGTAGTATGGCTGGCCTATGAGAGTACAGCATTGGCGCAGCGGATGCCCACCAGGTTGTCAGCGCTAAAGGACCTCTTCACGGCTGCTCGGCTCCAATCCTTATACTTGTCCTCACACAGTCTGGAGATGGCCTGAACACACACACACACACACACACACACACAGGGATGAGTGACGAGTTACTGTGGCTTCAAACCTAATGGACTGGTTAAATTCCCTTTCTACAATTCTTGTGTGTCACTCTCTGCTACCATCTTTTCTGTGACACATTCTCAAACCTCTACCTGTAAGCTCCATCACAACCCTCTCCTACCCAACACCCTTTAACTACCCCTCATTGCCGTGCCTCCAGTTTCTGTGCCCTCTCGTTGCTGAGTGTCTCCAGGGGGAAGCGGGGGCTGTTGTCGTCAGCCAGAGAGCGCAGGTCGAAGTAGTACTTGGCATAAACACTAGCCGGGACGTTGATGTGGAACTGCAGCAGCTCCAGGAATTGGCGTTCCATCTCGTTCCTGAAAGGGGAGAGAGCGAGGGAAACATGGTTAATATTCCTCGTAAAAGTTGCTCTTAGGCACAGCTATAGGATCAACCTCCCCAAATTAAATCTTAACCCTGCCAATCAGTGGGAGAGAAATGCCAAATGGACTTTAGATCAGTGATAGGGGTAGCTTCATCCACAGGCAAGCCCTCGGGGCATCAATCTAATCAACTCCACTTGTCTTTCCCTGGAGCAGCAAGGGGAACAGTACATGAGGGCTATTCATTCTAACTGTCCTGCAGTGAAGACCAGACTGGCTTTCTGACAGAGCGCCTTGCTTCAGGTATATCATGTCTCTCCCTATACAGATCCCCCTCAACATCCTCATCATCACGACAATGAATAGGAGCGGCAAGCCGGTCACCATGGAGACAGCATCCAGGATGCTTTGTGGGAAAGGAGACAAGAGGGCCAGGGTGGCTGAAGGTTGGTGTGTGTATTGGAAGGCTGGTCTCCCAGGGAAACTAATGGAGCGGGCGAGGGCTGGGGCCATTATGTAGTAGCAGTGAGAGCCACTCCACTCCCTCCCGCCGCCAGTCCTCGGCCCAGCTCACAAAGAGCACTTCAATGGAGGAGATGAAACTAGACTGCGAGAAGAGGGAGAGCGCACACACAGAAAAACATGTACACACACGTGTACTCTTAAACAAATGAGACATACAACACTCTAAAACCTACTAGGATGATGACCAGTAGTGGTGAGGAGCAGCCTACTGATTGCTTTGAGATTGCCTTCTGAACACAACCTCACTCAGCCTCCGTGCCCCTCTCCCTCTGTAGTCTCCTCTCAGTTTGATCCTAACACAGGGGCCCACATCACACAGCCCTGATCAGAGCTAGAGACAAGACTACTGTACCAGTCTACAGACCACCAGCCAGTGACTGATCATCAGACAGGAAGGAGGTCTACGTCTGTCCTCCACCTGAACCAGCACAGTATGGTTCAGGTTGGCACAATAATAAAAAGGGCATATTGTGTGTAATGACTCTATATAAAAGTGACAACTGTGGCAGACGTACATATCCTCCACAGTGATGTCTTTGAGGATCTGGCAGTAGTCTACGTTCCAGACAGCCTGGTCGTCCCACACCTTGGAGGCCAGCAGGATGGCTCCCAGTACAATGCGTTTCCAGTTACATGGGCAGATGTCCATCTCAGCGTAGGTCAGCAGACGCTCCAGGTACACCTGGTGAGGTAGATAAACCTGTGCTGATAAACCTGCGGTGGCTATTTCGCTTCAGAAATGTGATTGGCACAACAAAGAAAATAAGCGCAATCTGTGGGTAACGGCATGTCATTGATGATTTATTAGAACCAATCACACTGTAATAAACAAATGCAGGTCTACTCTGTTCATTGAGATGAGGCTCGGTTCACTTGACTTGCTGTGCTTTATCAATTGTTTAACACTTTGCTGCCCTCTGGTGGTACATTAGTGCAGATGCAGGTTAATACAACATCAAATCAAACTGTCACATGCACCGAATACAACAAATATAGAGATCTTACCGTGAAATGCTTACAAGTCCTTAACAAACAGTACAGTTTAAAAAGAGTTAATAAAATATTTACCAAGTTGACTAAAGTAAAAACTTTTTTTTTTTTAAGTAACAATAACAAGTCAGTGTGGGGGAGTACAGGTTAGAGGTCATTTGTACATGCAGGTAGGGGTAAAGTGATTATGCATAGATAATAAACAGCAAGTAGCAGCAGTGTACAAAACAAATGGGGGTCAATGTAAATAGTCCGGTGTCCATTTGATTAATTGTTCAGCAGTCTTATGGCTTGGAGGTAGAAGCTGTTAAGGAGCCTTTTGGTACTAGACTTGGCACTCCAGTACCGCTTGCCACGCAGTAGCAGAGAAAAGTCTATGACTTGGATGACTGGTCTGACAATTTTATGGGCTTTCCTCTGACACCGCCTATTATATAGGTCCTGGATGGCAGGAAGCTTGGCCCCAGTGACGTACTGGGCCGTACGCACTACCCTCTAGCGTCTTATGGTCATGAGCTGAGCAATTGCCATACCAGGAGGTAATGCAGCCGGTCAGGATGCTCTCGATGGTGCAGCTGTAGAACCTTATGAGGATCTGAGGACCCATGCCAAATCTTTTCAGTCTCCTGAGGGGGAAAAGGTTTTGTCGTGCCCTCTTCACGACTGTCTTGGTGTTTTTGGATCATGATAGATCATTGGTGATGTGGATACCAAGGAACTTGAAACTCTCGACTCGCTCCACTACAGCCCCGTTGATGTTAATGGGGTCGGTTTTGCCCGCCTTTTCCTGTAGTCCACGATCAGCTCCTTTGTCTTGCTCACATTGAGGTCATCGTTGTTGATGACCACTGTTGTGTCGTCAGCAAACTTAACGGTGTTGGAGTTGTGTTTGGCCATGCAGTCGTGGGTGAACAGGGAGTACTGGAGTGGAATAAGTACACACCCCTGAGGGGCCCCAGTGTTGAGGATCAGCGTGGCAGACGTGTTCTTGCCTACCCTTACCACCTGGGGGCAACCAGTCAGAAAGTCCAGGATCCAGGTGCAGAGGGAGGTGTTTAGTCCCAGGGTCCTTAGCTGATGAGCTGATGAGCTTTGTGGGCACTATGGTGTTGAACGCTGAGCTATAGTCAACAAACAGCATTCTCGCATAGGTGTTCCTTTTGTCCAGGTGGGAAAGGGCAGTGTGGCGTGCGATTGCAACATCTGTTGGGGCGGTATGCGAATTGGAGTGGGTTTAGGGTATCCGGGAGGATGCTGTTGATGTGAGCCATGACCAGCCTTTCAAAGCACTTCATAAGTACGGACGTGAGTGCTACGGGATGGTAATCAATTAGGAAGGTTGCCTTCACTTTCTTGGACAATAACACCTAGCGGAATATATCTACAGCACAGGAGGTTGGTGGAACCTTATTTGGGGAGGGGCTTGTGTTAATGGCTGGAGCGGAATGGTATCAAATACATCAAAAACACACAGCGTTTCAGCCACTATTATGAGCCATCCATCCCTCAGCAGACTCCACTGTATCCTTTCATATATGTGTTAATTAATCATGTATTCGCTGCTGATACATGAGTGTAGAATGGGCTTTGATTGTGCCGACTGGACTCACCAAGGTGACGATGGCACACTCTGCAGTGAGCTGTGCAGCGCTGAACAGAGTTCTGACAAAGCGGTAGATGAGTTTGTGCTCGGGGTTCGTACGAGAGTAGTCACCAGGAACCTGCTCTCTCTTCAGGGAGAAGACCGTGTTAGACACAGATAAAATTAACACCAGCGGAGGCTGCTGAGGGGAGGACGGCTCATAATAATGTCTAGAAAAGAAGCGAATGGAATGGCATCAAACCATGTGTTTAATGCATTTTATACCATTCCACTCATTACCACGAGCCAGTCCTCCACAAAGTAAGGTGCCACCAACCTCACATGATACACCAGCCCAGACTCAACAGATTCAGTCTTAAATGGCATATAGACTACTCTCAACAAGTTACAGTTGAAGTCGGAAGTTTACATACACCTTAGCCAAATACATTTAAATTCAGTTTCACAATCTGACATTTAATCCTGGTAAAAATTCCCTGTCTTAGGTCAGTTAGGATCACCACTTTATTTTAAGAATGTGAAATGTCAGAATAATAGTAGAGAATGATTTCAGCTTTTATTTATTTCATCACATTCCCAGTGGGTCAGAAGATTACATACCAAATACTAATGGAGTGTATCATTGCCTATAAATTGTTCAACTTGGGTCAAAAGCTTTTTTATGGCAGTCTTGGAGCAGTGGCTTCTTCCTTGCAGAGCGGCCTTTTAGGTTATGTTGATATAGGTCTCGTTATACTGTGGATATAGATACTTTAGTACCCGTTTCCTCAAGCATCTTCACTAGGTCCTTTGCTATTGTTCTGGGATTTATTTTCACTTTTCGCACCAAAGTACGTTCATCTCTAGAAGACACAACTTGTCTCCTTCCTGAGCGGTATGACGGCTGCATGGTCTCATGGTGTTTATACTTGTACTATTGTTTGTACATTTCGTACATTTTTTTTCTGGATGTCTTGACTGATTTCTTTTGATTTTCCCATGATGTATGATGTCAATTAGCCTATTAGAAGCTTCTAAAGCCATGACATCATTTTCTGGAATTTTCCAAGCGGTTTAAAGGCACAGTCAACTTTGTGTATTTAAACTTCAGACCCACTGGAATTGTGATACAGTGAATTATAAGTGAAATAATCTGTCTGTAAACTGTTGGAAAAATTACTTATGTCATGCACAAAGTATATATCCTAACCGACTTGTCTAAACTACAGTTTGTTAACAAGAAATGTGTGGAGTGGTTGAAAAAGGAGTTTTAATGACTCCAACCTAAGTGTATGTAAACTTCCCACTTCAACTGTAAAAATAAATAAAAAATAAAAAAAAAAGAGTAAAAAAATTAGTAATTTCTAAATGTAGGTTCATGTTGAGTTTCCTACCAGCTAAACTAAATCTTATTCAATCCCCCTGCAGTGGTGTGTTTTATGCTGAAATTCGAGCTAGAGGTGCACTGGGCTGGGCTATGGCATAAAGTTACAGTGTAAGGTCTAGAAGGGAGTGGGGAGACTGGCTGATACCAGATATTGATGTAGACAAGGGCAGACACACCAGTACAGCCAACAGTAGATCTACTGCAGATCTCTGTTAGGATGTAAACCGATATCAGAAGCCATTCTTTGGAATACAGAAGATTCTGCAAACCCAGAGTGGATTATGGCAAAACTGGAACTGCCCACTCACCGATAAGGGGTGCATCTTCTCATCGAAAATGTCCAGTGACCTGTCAGAGTCCCTGAGACAGAGACGGAGAGAGAGAACACCACTCTGAACCACACTGTCCCAAACATTTTTCCAGGCGCAGAGACCACCAACAGATCCATAATGCCTACTACCTATGTATACTCAAAATGAACAAGTCAAAACACTGCCACTCACCTGTTTTTAATGTGGTAGTATATCGCTAGTGTAACACTGGAAGAGGAGAAAGATAATTCATTAGGACCTGTGTTCAACTAGAAAAGGTTCATGTCTTGTATGTGCATATGAAGGTAGCAGGTAGCCACCATTTTATTGTGCTTTTCAAGTTGGGCTGGCTGACCGTGCTGTCATCGATAAAGATGGTGGAACAGGAACTGTACTTCTTAGAGAGAGGAGAGGTCTGCAAAAGGAAATGTGTGACATTCAGTGGAAGTTGTCTTGGAAGTCAGACAGTGCTATATTGAAACCTATCCCTTTGAGGTAATTGATGCTAGCCTGTGGTGGCTATAGCATAATAATGACATCACCAATTGTCAGGAGTTACTGCAACCAAACTACTTCCAAGGTAAGGTTTGAAATGTGGGTGAACTAGGCCATGCAATCTTGGGTCTGGGCAGTCACTATAATACAGAGGTGTAGTTGAGGAAGGACAGTGGACACACTCAAAACATTCATACCAGGTCTCCTGTTTAATTGTGCTTGTCTTCTAGCTGACCGGACACCCCAACCACTTACTACAGGGGCTACAGTCTGTTCACCACACACACACACACACACACACACACACACACACACACACACACACACACACACACACACACACACACACACACACACACACACACACACGGGTATTTGACCAGGTCAAAAAGTCTTGGCAAATAGTTAGTTTCCACAGTGGGGATATTAAATAGAGGTCAGAGTACACAAAGATTAAGAGGGCAGCCATAATGTCAACCAACCCTCTTCCCAGATCCTTTAAAAAGCTGACCAATCAGGTATGATGTCAGAGAGTTAAATTTGCATATGTATTAGTTTGGTGTTGCCCTCCAGAGTAGGGACACAATGTTTTGGTGTCTCATCTGCCAGAGCCACAGTGCATCTGATGACCCCAGGTGACAATGACATCATACTGCTAACTCTAGAGCATGTGATGAATATACACACAGTAGCCCCCCACAAAACCTTAATTATAGTTGGTTGACAAAAACCCAACCTAACCATTAAATACTTACATGACTAACATGGTTTATGTGATTGCTTTTCCTCTTGTCTTGCACTGGAAGGAAAAAGAAAATAGGCCGTATCAGACTCAGACAAAACAGTCACATGGAAAGGAACAGTCACATAGAAAGGACGAGGAACAGTCCCATAGAAAGGAACAGTCCCATAGAAAGGACGAGGAACAGTCACATAGAAAGGAACAGTCACATAGAAAGGAACAGTCCCATAGAAAGGACGAGGAACAGTCCCATAGAAAGGAACAGTCCCATAGAAAGGAACAGTCCCATAGAAAGGAACAGTCCCATAGAAAGGAACAGTCCCATAGAAAGGAACAGTCCCATAGAAAGGAACAGTCCCATAGAAAGGAACAGTCCCATAGAAAGGAACAGTCCCATAGAAAGGAACAGTCCCATAGAAAGGAACAGTCCCATAGAAAGGAACAGTCCCATAGAAAGGAACAGTCCCATAGAAAGGAACAGTCCCATAGAAAGGACGAGGAACAGTCACATAGAAAGGAACAGTCCCATAGAAAGGACGAGGAACAGTCCCATAGAAAGGAACAGTCCCATAGAAAGGAACAGTCCCATAGAAAGGAACAGTCCCATAGAAAGGAACAGTCCCATAGAAAGGAACAGTCCCATAGAAAGGAACAGTCCCATAGAAAGGAACAGTCACATAGAAAGGGAAAGGAAGAGGAACAGTCACAGAAAGGGAAAGGACGAGGAACAGTCACAGAAAGGGAAAGGACGAGGAACAGTCACATAGAAAGGGAAAGGAACAGTCACATGGAAAGGAACAGTCACATAGAAAGGGAAAGGATGAGGAACAGTCACATGGAAAGGAACAGTCACATAGAAAGGGAAAAGACGAGGAACAGTCACATAGAAAGGTAAAGGATGAGGAACAGTCACATAGAAAGGAACAGTCACACAGAAAGGGAAAGGAACAGTCACAGAAAGGAACAGTCACATAGAAAGGGAAAGGACGAGGAACAGTCACATAGAAAGGGAAAGGATGAGGAACAGTCACATAGAAAGGGAAAGGATGAGGAACAGTCACATAGAAAGGAACAGTCACATAGAAAGGGAAAGGACGAGGAACAGTCCCATAGAAAGGACGAGGAACAGTCCCATAGAAAGGACAAGGAACAGTCCCATAGAAAGGACAAGGAACAGTCCCATAGAAAGGACGAGGAACAGTCCCATAGAAAGGACGAGGAACAGTCCCATAGAAAGGGAAAGGACGAGGAACAGTCACATAGAAAGGGAAAGGACGAGGAACTGTCACATGGAAAGGAACAGTCACAGAAAGGGAAAGGACGAGGAACAGTCACATAGAAAGGGAAAGGATGAGGAACAGTCACATAGAAAGGGAAAGGATGAGGAACAGTCACATGGAAAGGAACAGTCACAAAGAAAGGGAAAGGACGAGGAACAGTCACATAGAAAGGGAAAGGATGAGGAACAGTGACATGGAAAGGAACAGTCACACAGAAAGGGAAAGGACGAGGAACAGTCACATAGAAAGGGAAAGGACGAGGAACAGTCACAGAAAGGAACAGTCACATAGAAAGGGAAAGGACGAGGAACAGTCACATAGAAAGGGAAGGGACGAGAAACAGTCACATTGTGCTTATGAGGGAGCATAGAAGTCACTTACAGTAGCCTAAGTATCATCTGTTTACATAGCGTGCTAGAGCAGAGACATTGGTGGTGGAGAGGAAGAGTTACCACCGTACCAAGTAGCTAAAGTGCATAAGACGAGAGTTTGAGATGTGTGCCGTATGGACTCTCACGGCATCATGATCATGTCTCGTGTGATGATGTGATGCGAGCAGGGTAGATTACTTACACTCACAGTCTGTCTGGGACTTGCTGAGGAAGATGGTTCTCAGTCGGGCATGGTTCGATGGGTGGGACTCCTGGGCCAGTTCTGGAACGCACAAAGTCACCATGGACCAATAGAAAACAGTAGATAAAAGAGGGATAATGATACAGACTGTTACTGAAGAGACTGACTTATTCCATGGTTAGTGATACAGAGAACAGCATGTGTAAACTCTTAGTTCACTGGAGGCCAGTATGTTGACCCGAGGCCAGTATGTTGACCCGAGGCCAGTATGTTGACCCGAGGCCAGTGAGAAGAAAATTAGACCTGATGCTCCATAAAGACATTCCAGTGACCTGAATGCATACTATTACCCAATTAGATGAATGCATGAATGAATACATAAATTAAAACAAAATGTGTATAGGACAGCCAAGCTATGTAACCAAACACTCTTGGACAGCAGCAGCATCACATACTAAACGATGGAGATCGATTTGATGACCTCATTTGAAACTACACCACATAATGGGTCCATTACACACAGGTTAGGCTTAGAGATTAGACAACCTGAACCAACCGTAATGTATTAACAGCTGCCTCTCTGTCTGGGATTGTGAGCCCCTGGTGTGAAACGTGGCAGGCAGGGCCAGGGGAATATCAGGTCAGGCGGGTTGGCTTGGCAGAGCCAGCACACCCCCCCGTCCACTCAGGCTGTGGCAGGGGCACGGGATGATGGTATGGGACTGGCAGGGAGGGGGGCAACAATGAGGCCTTTGTCTGGGGTCTCTGGAGAACACTGAGTCTGCTCTCCTTAAGCTCCACCCATACTGGCCAGCATGCTGAGAAACAGAAGGTAGAGCAGAGAGGAGGGGTGCCTGTGCCAGTCATGCCTGCCCATCTGCAGACATGCTACCGAACAGCGTGTGCGCTTTGCAGAGCATAGACAAGGGTCATGGATAACTTGGACCAACAGGTAAAATCTGTGGTTTTCAACCTGTGGTCCGACCGCTGTTGATCCGTGGGGTACTGGAGGTAATTTTTTGGTAATAAGCCATTTGATATTACAATTTGCCTTTGAATGTGTTACAGTCACTGATCAAATTTACTCTTAATTTGACCACTAAAATATTTGTGATTTGGTGGTCCCGGGAACAGAAAAGAACTGAGAACTGCCGAGGTAGACTTGGTTGCAACACAAAATACAGTGCGACATACACACGTCTGCCACTACCGATCAGATAAATGGCACGCTGTCTGGGATTGTGAGCCCCTGGGCCACCGAGTGGCGCGGTCTAAGGCAATGCATCTCAGTGCTAGAGGCATCACTACAGACCGTGATTCGATTCCAGGCTGTAATCACAACCGGCAGTGATCAGGAATACCATTGTGCGCTGCCCTATTGGCCCAGCATCGTCCGGGTTAGACCAGGGTAGGCCATCATTGTGAATAAGAATTTGTTCTTACCCGACTTACCTAGTTAAAAGGTGAAATAAAATACAGATTAGAGTATGTCAGACATCAAGTGATTACTGCATCCTAGATAAGATGGAGCCTCAGCTCCCCTACCCAGCCACACAGCTCCTCCCTCCACCAGCATCTACCATTCACGCCCTGACCTCTACATGGACTGGAGTCTTCCTGCCGGGGAATCCCATGCCCACTGAGCACCGTCTGTGCTCGTCATGGTATTTCTGTCCCAGCTCCACTGCTCCAGTTTAAGAGGTATGCCACTGCCATGTGATGCCAGGAATGGGATGTGGAGTGGAGTTGGAGCCAGGCGGGCATACAGTATCTCTCAACAGTAAGGAGGGCAAGCCATGGTTAGCATGTTACCCACTAGAATCTGCCATGCTCCTGGACCTACTACTCTGCTGCAGCAGGCATAGGTCTTCTGAGTCATAACCAGTGGTCATACAAAATGGATACACAGATTACTTCATTCAGCCCCCTTCACTCGTATTCGTCCCATTTTGCCATGGCTCATGCGGTGTTCTTATACTATCCGAGTGACTCAAAATCAAATGGGTGCCCCATGCCATGTTTGAATTTTTGTGTTTTGATTCAGTGATGTAAATGAGAAAGCACAACCGTCACTCACTGCTCCGTTTTTCCTCTGTCACTGTCACTCAGAGGCTGCGTGACAGCAAAGCCTAGTCTGACTGGCCTGTTTGTTCTTACACGCTAAATAAAAACATACCTAGTATCCACTTTGCTCGCGCTGCAAGCCGCTCCAATCATTAAAACAAATGTAACAGAAACCACATCAAATGTTATTTCGCCGTGATGGAGCTGAGCAGAAGAGAACAGAAACATCTACATGATTCAGGTGGATGACATATTGAGTTCAAATGTTGCATGTACAGCCAACTAGCGCAAAAATAATATTGTGATATGAAACTATCGATTTTTTCCGCCATTACTAGTAATGATCCAAATATGACTAACTTAAGTGATCGAGTAAGAACGAAAATAGCCTTCATTGTCTGCTTGTGCAGAAATGTGCTTTGCACCCTAGGCTCAAGGGACAGCAGTAGTAGGCAGGCAGAGCAGACAGCACTGATAACCACTCTATTGATTGAAGGAAAGTCCTTGCTGTGAGATCAATGTCCTATTGGCCTTCAAAGTTCAGACAGCAGGATGTGTGGGCTGCCCGAACCAGGGTGAGCAGGCTGTGATGGTGACGTAGACTATTGTGCTAAAATGTGTCACTGGCGCTTAGGCCGAAGAGTGGCTGTCTGAAGTCTCTGCACATGGTGATTATGCTCCAAAACTTCTCAGTTCCTCACACAAGACAACACTTTGGCATGAGTGGCCCTTATCAGGTGATCTACCCTCAGTTCAGTCTACTACTCTTTATCATCCACCTACAGCTGGTCATACTATTCATAATAGTGCTGAGCAATTAGTGCTTTTTGAGGTCGGTTTGGTTATTAAAAAAATTAAGATTTTCGGTTTCGATAATTGTTTTTAAAACATGAAATGCACTATGCATTATGTGGGTTGAATGCTGTAAAAACACAATAAAACAATTAATAAAAGTCCCATTACGGTAGTGACTGCCATACGCATGACACTTATTAACAATCAGTTATTCACAGTATTTGATACAAATATTTCAGGTTGTGTATTTAACATGTTTTATTTGATAACTTGTATTTCATTCCAAATCATCTCTATAGAGCAGTTTCCTATGCCGTCTAACAAAACCACTATTTTAGTAGTTCAAAGTAAATAAGAATACTTTTGTAACTGTTGAATACCAATTATTAATCACTTAGATAATGTATTTTCAGGTAAAGATGCCTCATGAAATAACTGCTCTCTTGATTCTTCTGTCTCCTATGTAGCAGGCGTAAAAGAAAGAGACTGGACAAGTTTACCAGTCAATGGACTATGGTCATTGTAGTTGGGTAAGGCATTGCAGAGATCAGTGGCTATATCAAGGATTCAATCATCTGTTTATGGCAAGGACCACTAAAACAAAACATCCTTGAAACATTGCTGCAATTCTTTCATGAGGAGGATATCCCAAGCTGGAAGGCATGCAATGAAATCACATGGGTGTCACCCATAGGCACAAGGGGTCTTATACTCACTGAGGGTTAAAATAGTTATACTGTAGCTACATAACACTGCTTATCAGAGCATAGTATACATAGTATTGGTTTAAAACAGCTTTTCCCCTTGATTATGTGTGTGAGTCAGTGAGGCAGCTGTCCTGCGGTATAGCATCATCAGGATTCCTGGGATATCTGGCAGAGTTGGGGAATAGATCCTTGGGGGTCTGTGCCATATTACACCAACCAGCCAGCCAGCCTCACCACACAAATGGCACCCTATGGCATAGTGCAGTACTTTTGACAAGGGCCCATAGGGTTCTGGTAGTACACTAAATGTGGTCCTTTGTAGTGCAGTTGGTAGAGCATAGCGCTTGTAACGCCAGGGTAGTCGGTTTGATTCCCAGGACCAACCATATGTAAAATGTATAAATGCATGACTAAGTCACTTTGGATAAAAGCATCTGGTAATTGGCATACACTCACTAGCGTTTTAGGTATATCCACATTTCAGGTACACCCATTTAGTACCGGGTCAGACTTTGCCTCCAGAACAGCCGGAATTCTTTGGGGCATGGAAATGTTTCTCAATTGGTATCAAGGGACCTAATGTGTGCCAGGAAAACATTCCCCACACAATTACACCAACAGCCTGTACCGTTGAGACCAGGCAGGATAGGGCCATGTTGCAGCAGATGACCACACCGGGTTCCACACCTATAATGCTGCTTACGCCAAATCCTGACTGACATCAGCATGATGCAACAGGAACTGGGATTCGTCAGACCAGGCGATGTTTTTCCACTCTTCAATTGTCCAGTTTTGGTGATCATGTGCCCACTGGAACCACTTCTTGTTTTTCCTCTGATAGAAGTGGAACCCGGTGTGGTTGTCTGCTGCAATAGCCCATCCGTGCTGTTATTTGCCTGGATCAAACACCCCTCCTTCCCAGGCAGCCTCATCACACCCAACTTTATGGGCATGTAATTCAATTGGCTACAGACCTGAGAGAGGTGTATGAGAAATGGTGGGCTCAAAATACTAAATGGGTGTAAAACTAATCGGAATATTGTACCTTTAGTATCTCTACTACTGCAGCTAATCCCAAATATGCGAGCGTGACACCTACCGTTAGGTTCCTCTCTGTCGCTAATGTGCTGCAGGTACGGGCGGGTGTCGTCCCTCACGTTCGTGCTTATTTGGTAGTCTTCCTGGCGGTCCGCCAGTTGCCTTGGTAACTTTGGGCTTCTCTCCGGGGACACGCAGCATGCTATCGTATTCCCCATTCCACACGAGGAATAACTTAAATACTATTTTAGAATCAAGAGTAGTGCAAAATTCCTTCAAATCAGGTATGCCAGCTAGCTAGTTTCAGCTACCAACAAATACATACGCTTATCATTCAGCTACAAAAAAACATTGAAAACAGAGAAAATATTACATTATAAACAAAATTACTGACAAGAAATATCAATAAATTGCACTTCTGTCCATGAGGGTGTGCTTGCCTGTTCTCCTTCCGCACCATGCATTAATCAAGATTGCTGACTGCAACTAAAATAAAAAGCGATGTTGTTTCTTTGTGTATACTATATTAGATACATGGAGCAAAAACAAGGTTGCTCGCTACTTAACATAAATCATTTGTAACACCGAGGTCATCAAGAAGCTGTTTAAACCCGAGCAATTCAAGTGGCTGCCCATTCATCCATTGGACATTCCTTTACAAGAAAGTCAGCAAGCTAGCTGTAGCAGCAACGGAACACTGTATGAGCGATTAGCTAGTCCCTTTAATTAAACAATATAACTACTCCACGCATATGCAACTAGTTTTCACCCGTCGGTTCCCAATTGTCCGAAGTAAATTAGATCTCTGAAGCCAGTCCCTTCTTTGATTCCCAATCCCAGGATCAGACGCCAACTCTATCCCGAGGCTTTGTGTTCACGTAGCTGCCGTCGTGATAAAGAAATCAAAGCCGGAGCGGTTCAAATCATTTATCGAAGTCAATCTGGTCAAGTCTTCCCGAAG
Organism: Oncorhynchus keta; assembly: GCF_023373465.1. Taxonomy (NCBI): domain Eukaryota; kingdom Metazoa; phylum Chordata; class Actinopteri; order Salmoniformes; family Salmonidae; genus Oncorhynchus; species Oncorhynchus keta. Next base: position 32,401,600 of record NC_068454.1, read on the forward strand.
TTCATCTTCGACCCCACCCCCTAACATTCGGACTCAGGATCCTCCGTTATCCCCTCGTCCCCACCGGCCAGTTCTGCGTACCGCTCGCAGCCACTACAGCCATCTGTTCTGAACACCGCTACATGGCATGCACAGCTGACCCACCCACTTACAGAATTCCTTTAAATTACTATTGGGCGTAATCAAAACGAGGGGAATTTCTCAATGGCGATTGGTTCAAAAACGTGTCAATTGAAATGAATTCTGACAAATAAATACATTCAGATAAATACATACATCTTCATCCTTATTGGTCTTCAAAATATGAATAATTAAGAATGACCGTCTCCCATCGTTCAATGGGCGCATTCGATCATTCTGAGCCGCGGGACACCTGCCCATGGACCTGTGACGTGACCCGGGCAATAGCAGTGAGACGTGAACGCCGTAATCTACGTCGCGTAGTCATGTCGTCAACAAGGCAGCATGGTGTATCGTCCAGAAACATACATCTAGTTTCCATAAAACATACACTCACCGGAACAGTTTATTATTTAAACGAATGTAATCAACTTTCACCCTGTGCAAAACACGCCGACCCGACCGCCCGATTAATCAAATCCCCTCATTTTACTTGTCCAATTTTAATTTTGATGTAACCTTTATTTCACTAGGCAAGTCAGTTAAGAACAAATTCTTATTTTACAATGACCTCCTACCCCGGCCAAACCCTTGGCTGGGCCAATTGTGCACCTCCCCCTAACATAACAGGGGATAACGTACAGGCTAGTTGAGGTATACAGTGGGATAAACCAAGTAGTGTAAAAACAAAGTGGTGGGGGGTAATTTTTTGGGGCCTTCTAACACCACCTCGTATATACAGCTGAAGTCGGAAGTTTACATACACTTAGGTTGGAGTCATTAAAACTCGTTTTTCAACCACTCCACACATTTTTTGTTAACAAACTATAGTTTTAGAAAGTCGGTTAGGACATCTACTTTGTGCATGACGCAAATCATTTCTCCAACAATTGTTTACAAACAGATTATTTCACTTATTCTAGCGGGTCAGAAGTTTACATACACTAACTTGACTGTGCCTTTAAACAGCTTGGAAAATTTCAGAAAATTATGTCATGGTTTTAGAAGCTTCTGATAGGCTAATTGACATCATTTGAGTCAATTGGTGGTGTACCTGTGGATGTATTTCAAGGCATACCTTCAAATTCAGTGCCTCTTTGCTTGACATCATGGGAAAATCAAAAGAAGTCAGCCAAGACCTAAGAAATTCAATTGTAGACCTCCACAAGTCTGGTTCATCCTTGGGAGCAATTTCCAAACGCCTGAAGGTACCACGTTCATCTGTACAAACAATAGTACACAAGTATAAACACTATGGGACCACGCAGCCGTCATACCGCACAGGAAGAAGACGCGTTCTGTCTCCTAGAGAAGAACGCACTTTGTTGCGAAAAATACAAATCAATCCCAGAACAACAGCAAAGGTGCTGGAGGAAACAGGTACAAAAGTATCTATATCCACAGTAAAACAAGTCTTATATCGACATAACCTGAAAGGCCACTCAGCAAGGAAGAAGCCACTGCTCCACAACCTCCCTAAAAAAGCCAGACTAAAGCTAGAAACAAAAATAGAACTGTTTGGCCATAATGACCACCGTTATGTTTGGAGGAAAAAGGGGGAGGCTTGCAAGCCGAAGCACACCATCCCAACTGTGAAGCACGGGGGTGGCAGCATCATGTTGTGGGGGTGCTTTGCTGCAGGAGGGCCTGGTGCACTTCACAAAATAGATTTGCTTCATGGGGGAGGAAAATTATGTGGATATATTGAAGCAACATCTCAAGACATCAGTCAGGAAGTTAAAGCTTGGTCGCAAGTGGGTCTTCCAAATGGACAATGACCCCAAGCATACTTCCAAAGTTGTAGCAAAATGGCTTAAGGACAACAAAGTCAAGGTATTGGAGTGGCCATCACAAAACCCTGACCTCAATCCCATAGAAAATGTGTGGGCAGAACTGAAAAAGCGTGTGCGAGAAAGGAGGCCTACAAACTATGACTCAGTTACAGCTCTGTCAGGAGGAATGGGCCAAAATTAATTGAGCTTGTTGTGGGAAGCGTGTAGAAGGCTACCCGAAAGGCAATGCTACCAAATACTAATTGAGTGAGTGTATGTAAACCTCTGACCCACTGGGAATGTGATGAAAGAAATAAAGCTGATATACAACATTCTCTGTACTATTATTCTGACTTTTCACATTCTTAAAATAAAGTCGTGATCCTAACTGGCCTAAAACAGGTAATTTAATTATAGGATTAAATGTCAGGAATTGTGAAAAGCCGAGTTTAAATGTATTTGACTAAGGTGTATGTAAACTTCCGACTTCAACTGTAGGTTCTGGATGTCAGGAAGCTTAGCCCAAGTGATGTCTTGGGCCTTACGCACTACCCTCTGTAGCGCTTTACGGTCAGATGCCCAGCAGTCGCCATACCAGGCTGTGATGCAACCGGTCAGGATGCTCTCGAAGGTGCAGCTGTAGAACCTTTTGAGGATCTGGCGACCCATGCCAATTTTTTTCAGTCTCCTGAGGGGGAAAAGGTGTTGTCATGCCCTCTTTACAACTGTCTTGGTGTGTTTGGACCATGATAGTTCGTTGGTGGCGTGGGCACCAATTTCAAACTCTTAACCCGCTCCACTTCAACCCCATCGATGTTCATGGGGGCCAGTTCGGCCCATCTTTTCCTATAGTCCACGATCAGCTCCTTTGTTTTGCTCATAATGAGGGAGAAGTTGCTGTCTTGGCACCACACTACCAGGTCTCTGACCTTCTACCTATAGGCTCATCGTTGTCGGTGATCAGGCCTACCACCTTTGTGTCGTCAGCAAACTTAACGATGATGTTGGAGTCGTGCTTGGCAATTCTTTGAGGGACAGGTAGCTATTGGGGGTCAGCAAGGATGGGGTGATATTGGCAGACTTTTTTTGTGTCAGAATCCTTGCAGCACTGTTGGAGGAAGTTGTTCTGCATTCAAAACTTAATCTCTTCCATTTAGCTGGACCAGGTTGACAGAGCAAATGTACACCTGTTTGTTGTCTGCATAGCAGTGAAATTGGACACTCTGCTGTCTGAAGATCTGGCCAAATGGGAGGATGTACAGCAGGAAGAGAATAGGTCCTAGCATCGACCATTGTGGTACACCGCAGGTTATGGTGGAATCCTCTGTTATGGTTATGGTGGACTCGTCTGATCTTGCCTCACCGAATGTGACTGTACTTGTTACATTTTTTTTATTGAACTTTTATTTAACTAGGCAAGTCAGATAAGAACACATTTTTATTTACACATACTGCTTGCAGTTAGAGAGGTAGGAGGTGAACCAGTTTAGGGCAGTCCCACAGTTGGCAGTGTGCTTTCTGAGGGGCTGCTGTGTTCTACTGTGTCAAAAGCAACACTGAGGTCCAGAAGAATCAAGATGGTGGGGAATCCTATATCTGCAGGCATGAGCAGGTCACTAACAGCAGCCTTCACCAGGGCTGTCTCAGTACTGTGCATGGGTCTGAAGCCAACTGGAGAGCTTCATAAAGCTGGTTAGCGCTGAGGTGTGAGTGAATTTGAGTTGCCACCATCTTCTCCAGGACTTTAAATATAAATGGGAGGTTGGAAATAGGTCTGTAGTTTGAGAGGAGGTCTAGGTCAAGAGATGTTTTTTTGAGCAAAGCGGTGATGGCAGCAATTTTGAATAGTGACGACACCTGCCCGCTATGGAGGGGCTTGTTGAACAGATTTGTTAAAAACCTGGATGAGAGCAGCTGAGCATGTTTTGAACAGTGATGTTGGATTAGGGTCGAGAGTGCCACTGGTAGTTTTCATTTTTTATATTAGTTTATGTTAGCAAAGTCACTTAGAGGATGAGCAGATATGGGGGGTGGTGTAGGAGCCAGAGTGGGGTTAGATTTGGAGGATAGTATGTTCTCTCGGATGGTGTTGATTTAAGCCTTGAAGAACTCAGCAAATATATTGCATTGTTCGGTAGCTGCTATGGGAGGGCCAGAGTCTGTAGGGTGGAGGAGGTGACTGATGGTGGAAAACAAGGTCCTAGGATTTCCTCGATTGTTGTCTATCATGGCAGAGTAGAAGGTGGAGCGGGCTACTTTAATGCTTTGAAATACCAAGCCTGGTGGTCTTTATAAGCCAGTAGGTGGACAGTTAGGCCAGTACTTCTCCACACACGTTCTAGCTTGCGGCCAATGATGTACTGTATATAAACCCTGGATTGCTGATTCTATGTATTGGCCATTGAGGTGCTTTGAAGCCACTGGCCGGCCATAATGGCACTCCCCTGGAGAGCAGTCCTCCATAGGAATGAATGGAATTCTAAGGTATTTCAGTTAAATGTTTCAAGGACAAAATTAAATGTATCAAAGTATGTTTGTTGTTGTGGGAACAGTTTTATTTTTATGTTTATTTATTTTATTTATATAACATAATTATGTATGCATTAAGGTGTCTAAATAGAATAAATGTGTCAAAAACAAATGTAGACATTAATAAATGCATTTTTATAGCTTCCAAAATCTGTTTTACAATGGTAGAGGAGTAACAAGATTGCTGTGCGGTGGCTTCAATACAGCGTCCCCTGTCAATCATCCAGGGTTTATTACACATCATTGGTCTTCACGCAACTCAGCTCCTCTGTGAACCATGGCGATGACCATTGGAAGGACAGTTGTTTTTCAGGGGCAAGGCTGTTTATGGTCCTTAGAGTGCTGTTATACAGGTCAACCATCACACCAGGCGTGGACTCATGACAGTCAGCTTGTAGGGCAGGGCAAACAGACTCTTGTAAGATGGAGGTGTCTAGGGACATGATGTTTCTGAATTGAATAGTGCGCTTTAATAGGCTCTTTTTAATGGCTGGAATGGAATCAATGGAACAGACTCAAACATGTGGTTTCAGAGGTGACGAACCAGCACAGGTGTAACCATACTGAGTAACGAGGTGAGACCAATTGGTGCGCCCCACGTGCTAACATCCAACCTCGAAATATAAAAACTAAAGCCAATTTCCCCACAGATAACATTGTTATCGTCTTTCTGTAGGAGCAGAGCCCCTGCTCCTACGTCGCTGGAATCTGTGTGCAAAGCAAATGGACAACGGAAATCTGGAGCAGCTAGCACCGAAAGGGTCTTTGTCTTCTCAGAAGCCTCCAGACAGTCAGGGCTCCACCAGAAAACAACGTTCGCATTGATCAAATCTGTAAGTGGCGCAACAATCTCAGCAAAGTTCTTGCAAAAAGTCCAGTAGTAGCCAGCCATTCCCAAGAATCAGTGCAGCTCCTGTTGAGAAGCTGGCACTGGAAGGTTATTGATGGCCACCGCTTTTGCCAGGACCGGTTGGACTTTTCCTTGCCCCACCACCTTCCCGAGATATTTCACTGTTGTTCTGGCAATTTCGCTCTTTCACAGGTTAACTCTCAGGTTGTGAGCTGCGAAACACCCGAACAGACTCCTAATATCCTGAAGGTGTTGGGGTCTGGTGATGCTAAATAAGACCATATCGCCTAAATATGCCTCCACATTTTCCAGGTCATGTAGCACGATGTGCACGAGCCTTTAAAACTTGGCTCCAGAATTTCATAACCCGAACAGGAGATGAAGGTAGGAAAACAAGCCATCAGGATTGACAAAAGCAGACAACTCTTTGGCACACTCAGTTAGAGAGACCTGCCAATATCCCTTCAGCAGATCAAACTTGCTAACATACAGTACTGTTGATGATAGTGAAGACATCAAAACTATGAAATAACACATATGGAATCATATAGTAACGAAAAAAATATGATATTCTAAAGCATTGCAACAATGTTGCCTTTTTCCTCCAGAGACAAGTAAGACATCAAGATCTTCTAGAATCTCCGAGTTACTCAACTGCACAACAGGCACAGGGTGTATTGGGCTTTCCTTGTGCTTTTGAGGAAGACTAAAAGCAGAATATCACTACCGGTTTCCACTGACTTCTCCGCCCGATCATAGAGGGTGAAGTATGATTTCAAAATGTTGACATGACACAGCCAGGTTTTTTCCCCCTGCACTCCGGTGTGGCGATGATGCAATCTAGATGACCATTTTTTTCACTACAGGGTAAGGGTCTGAAAAGCGAGTTTGAAACAGTGACCCCAGAATGGGCAACAAAACCAGGACTTGGTCACCCACATCAAAAGTGCGGCTTCGGGCCTTCGATTGCACCAAACTTTTATTTTAATTTGCGCCTTCTCCAGATTCTCACTGGCAAACTCACACATGCGGTGCAATCTGTATCATTTGTTTTTGTGTTTAAGGTGTTGCCCTGCAGCAACCTCTCTCTCAACAAGCTCAAAGGATCTCTGGCATGATGTCCAAACACAAGCTCATTCGGACTAAAACCAAGACATTCCTGAACAACCTCCTGTGCTGAAAACAGCACAAGAGGGATCCATTCATCCCAGTCTTTCTCAAACTCAAAGCAGTAAGCTCTTAACATTGACTTCAAAGTCTGATAAAATCTCTCAAGAGCACCTTGAGACTCTGGGTGGTAGGCACTAGAGGGGCAATGGGTAACACTCAATTGCTGTAGTAGTGGCGGGAAAACCTTTGACATGAAATTCAAATCTTTGTTTGCACTAACTGCGGGAGCTCAAACGCTGAAAATAATTTCACCAGGGCCTTAACAACACACGGAGCTGTGATTTTTCTCAGTGGAATGGCCTCCGGGAAATGGGCAAAGGACCAACACAATCCACCAGAACCATGCTGAACGGTTTGTCCAAAGCAGGAATAGGCAGCAAAGGTGCAACCGGTTCAACTTGGTTCAGTTTACCCATCCGCTAGCAAGCACAACAGGATTTATAGTAAGTCTTGTTTCAGACCAGGCCAGAAGAATTTATGCAAGATACGGTCATACGTCTTGTTGACCCCAAGATGGCCTGCCATAATACCATTGTGAGCCAACCTCAGTATCTCTTGTCAAAGAGTAACTGGAACAGGGGGCCTCCCGGGTGGCGCAGTGTTTAAGGGTGCTGTACTGCAGCGCCAGCTGTGCCACCAGAGACTCTGGGTTCGCGACCGGGAGGTCCGTGGGGCGACGCACAATTGGCCCAGCGTCGTTAGGGAGGGCTTGGCCGGTAGGGATATCCTTGACTCCTGTGGCGGGCCGGGCGCAGTGCACACTAACCAATGTTGCACGGTGTTTCCTCCGACACATTGGTGCGGCTGGCTTCCGGTTTGGATGCGCACTGTGTTAAGAAGCAGTGCGGCTTGGTTGGGTTGTGCATCGGAGGACGCATGGCTTTCAACCTTCGTCTCTCCCGAGCCCGTACGGGAGTTGTAGCGATGAGACAAGATAGTAGCTTCTAAAACAATTGGATACCACGAAATTGGGGAGAAAAGGGGTTAAAAATTCAACAAACAAAAAAAGCGTAACTGGAACAACAATTTGAGAAACATTGGGCCCAAAAAGTGGCCCAGAATGCCATTTCCTTATTAGAACACCAACTCTGTCAAAGTAACACCCACACATTTAATCAAACTCCTCTGGACGTATATCAGCAACAAGAGGGGAGAAGGAAACTTATTTTCTCTGTTCAGCAATTAGCTGCTTCCTAGACATCAAGTCTTACAAACTCACCTTTGAGGTTTATTTTTTTGTTGTTTTATTACCCCCTTTTGTCCCCAATTCCGTGGTATCCAATTGGTAGTTACAGTCTTGTCCCATCGCTGCAACTCCGATACGGACTCGAAGGTCCAGAGCTGTGCATCCTCCGAAACACAACCCAGCCAAGCCGCACTGCTTCTTGCCACAATGCCCGCTTAATCCTGAAGCCAGCCACACCAATGTGTTGGAGGAAACACCATACACTTGGCGACCGTGTCAGCGTACACTGCACCCTGCCTGACACAGGAGTCACTAGTGTGTGATGGTACAAGAACATCCCTGCCTTGTCAAACTCTCCCCTAACCCGGACGACGCTGGGCCAATTGTGCGCCGCCCCATGGGTCTCCCCATCAAGGCTGGCTGCGACAGAGCCTGGACTCAAACCAGGATCTCTAGTGGTACAGCTAGCACTGCGATGCAGTGCCTTAGACCACTGCGTCACTCAGGAGACTCACCTTTGGGGTTTTCAAGGGAGAGGTCAGTTCAGGAGGTTTACCGAAATCAGGATCCCCGATAAACGTCTCAGACAGATCTACCATGGTGGGATTGTTGACATCCTCCTCAACACTAGACTTCTTCCTGGCGACTTTCTTAGACAGCACGTGTAACAGCACACACTGGGAACACTCTAGGGTACTTTTCTGATTACCAATCAGGTTCCTCTACTCTAGGTTCCTTACAAATGACAGGATTTGCCACGACCTTCACTCCAGCCAAATCGTTTCCCAAAAGGAATGAGACCCCTGTCACTGGTAGGCTAGGCCTCACTCCAACGATCAGACTCAAGTTCCACATTATACAAAAGAACTTCCATGCAACCCAACTCCACACCTTGCACTAACACACTGTAATCAGTTGTTGAAGTGTCAGACAAAAGCAATACACCCTTCAAATGAATAACTGTGCTGCCCAGTATCTCGCAGTATCTTCACCGGCTACTTAACAGCATAGCCACTCTGCAGAAACACAAACACATCTGAAACAAAGGGTCCATGCACATCCAATCCAAAATGTTGTTTAGGAGATACACCAGTCACAACAGAAACTTAATGGGCTGTAGTGCTCCCACAAGAACAAACTGCTTTTCCTCTCTCTTATTGTTATGTTTCAACTTAGGACACAGAGACAATGTGTCCTTTCCCACGGTAGTAATGACAAACTGGCAGATACAAAAAAAACAGTTTGGCGCCAATCCTTATCTTTGGGCACTGTAGAAAAGGACTGAAATCTCACAGTAGGAGGTGACTTCTCTGGATTGCTCTTTGCGTAGAGATAACTACTGGGTGCTTTGGTCTTCTACAAGAACTGCAGCTTTCTCAGGAGTGAGATCCTTGTGCTCATAGATGTAGGTAGCAACCCTTTTTGTGAAGGCAATTTTTTAACTGCTTGAGAAGTACGAGTGTCTTTAAATCCTGAAAGTCCAAAAAGACAGGCTTGTTTTCTTACGAACTTAACATGGCTTTGTGATTCCGTCTTTTTGTCATTTACAGAAGTGTTGTCTGTTGGTCTTGAGGTCCTTCTGTAGCTCAGTTGGTAGAGCATGGCGCTTGTAACGCCAGGGTAGTGGGTTCGTTCCCCGGGACCACCCATACGTAGAATGTATGCACACATGACTGTAAGTCGCTTTGGATAAAAGCGTCTGCTAAATGGCATATATTTTGAGAGATGTGGAGGGTTGACACCTTTAGTTGGCTCTCCCTATTTGATTTCTAGACAAACAATCCTTTATCTGATCTTCCCTGTATTCGTTTTGCTCCACTTTTTGGTTTGCTTCTTGTCTCTAAGTTTGGTGTGGGTTTTAATTTGGTTTGCCTGTTTTTAGGCTAATTTCGTGGGTGCTCATGGTGGATGTGTTTTAGGTTCCAGTTGTTTCTAGTCTACTTTCAATGGACACCCCTGTTGTCACGCTGTATAATGATAGGAACCTAAAATCAAGTACATCATGAAAACAATGGGGACAAAGCCCAAAAACAAACACGTGTATATATATATATATATATATATATATATATATATATATATATATATATATATATATATATATATATATATAAAACACAGGGATGTAACCCAAACAATAGAGTGAGGTGTAAAACCTCTAAATAATACACGGGACGAGACCCGTAATAACAAGTGCACAATAACACGTAGCATGAAGACCGATACCACAGAGCACACAACCAACAAACATGGGACAATGATCGACAAGGACAATGGGGAACAGAGGGCACATATATACACATATTAATCAGGGGGAATGGGAACCAGGTGGACGTAATGAGACAAGACAGTTGCGGTTGGTGGTAATGAATTCTGTTCAGTGACGCATAGAAGGCCGGTGACGTAGACCTCCGGAGCTGGTGAACGGAATGAGCAGCAGTACCAGGGGAAGAGTGTCTTTCAGGACCCCTCTTAGCTTGACCTGGTAAAATCAACTATGTTAGCTACATAGCTAGTAGCTAGCTAATGAACAGATTTCCAGGACCAAAGAGAGAACTATGAAAATACAAAAACACAATTGCAACAAAAATATAAAATGTTATATCACTTGAGAATAATGAAGCAAGTCCTGGACTAATTTCTGTTTCCTAACCTCAGATACAGAGACCTGTGAAAGCTGATAAATCCTGTCTGTGGATGAATGTCCCAAAGAAAGTCCCAAGTCCTGGAGAGACTGAAGGGTATATCTCCAACGTGTTATATATGCTATTGGTTTACTGTTACAATTGGTTGTAGGACTACCAAAATACCGTTAAAAGTAACAATGCATAGACCTAGAACATGCATGGACAACCTTGCTCTTAGAGGTCTAGCTACTGTGTGTGCAGGTTTCTGTTCCAGCCTTGACATTCTGGCTATTATTTGTAATAGACACTACTCATCTAACTATCATATCTTGTTTTGGAGTAAGATGAATGTTTAAACCCACTAACCATTTACATATGCATTCTTTGTATGATATGAAATAGTGTTGATTCTTCGATTTAAGTATAGTGCATTTTTTGGTCATTTAACATTCCTTGTTTGTCTGGTTTATTTGGATTGTCACTTACTCTCATTTTGTCTGATTATATTGCACAGATTTGCAGCTGATATAATATTGAGCTCGTGGACATGTTTAATGCACTTGAACATCATTTCTATACTGAAACCGGATTAGTAAATCCTCACACATTGTTTACAATTTGTTGAGATGTTTTCTCCATTTGAAATTATATTAGAAATAGGAAACACAATCACATATCAGAGATAATTTATGTGTGTGTCACAGATGGCCTGAGGCACCTGAATTGGGGAGAATGGGCTCGTAGTAATGGAGAATGGGCTCGTAGTAATGGAGAATGGGCTCGTAGTAATGGAGAATGGGCTCGTAGTAATGGAGAATGGGCTCGTAGTAATGGAGAATGGGCTCGTAGTAATGGAGAATGGGCTCGTAGTAATGGAGAATGGGCTCGTAGTAATGGAGAATGGGCTCGTAGTAATGGAGAATGGGCTCGTAGTAATGGAGAATGGGCTCGTAGTAATGGCTGGAATGGAAAAAATGGAACGTATCGAACACGTCAAACACATTGTGTCAGTGTGTTTGATACCATTCCATCCATTATTATGAACCATTCTCCCCTCTTCAGCCTTTTGTAGTGTGTGGGAATAATTTGCTAATAACTTGAAAGAATTGAAAAGGCTGACACTGGCAAGACCAGTGTGTGGGTTTTTCTTTTTCATTGGACAATTAATGAGGCTAACTATGTTGAAGGATATCCGGTTTGACTTCTACAGCTACTGTATATGCCGTCATGAAATGGATTAGTGCAAGCCCTATCCTTGTAATGAAGGTAGGTAGGCCTTAAGGATGACATGCACAGGAGAGAGATATTACTAGCACATGAGTGTGTGCAGAAAGGAATTATTTAAGGTTATCTGATTTAATTTCAAAATACATGTTGCTTGAAATAAAGTTGTAATTTGTTTGCTTCATGTATCATCCTGGTGTAATTAATATGCAGTTCTACATTATCACAAGTTGCCTTCCGACTGGTGCATCGATCCTGGGCTGTGTTGCAGCCGGCTTCGACCGCGAGACGGCGAACGATTGTTCCAGCGTCGTCCGGGTTAGGGGAGGGTTTGGCGCACGCCAGTTTGACGGTGTTTCCTCTGAAACATTGGTGCGGTTGGCTTCCGGTTTAAATGGGCAGTGTGTCAATAAGCAGCGCGGCTTGGCAGGGTTGTGTTTCGGAGGATGCACGGCTCTTGACCTTTGCAGCGACGGGACAAGACTGTAACTACGAATTGGATATGTCAAAACTGGGGAGAAAAAAATAAATAAAAATAAACATTATCAGCATTAGCATTTGTACAATAGTCTCCTATAGCTTTACAATATAAACAAACCACTAGCTAGGTCTAGTAATGCAAGGTCAATAATACATGCGTAGCACAAGCTAGTGCATAATTAAAACTACAGTATATTTCTTAATTGAAACTAAATGAGTTATATACCTGGGTAAAATATATTTGCGTTTTGGAGGAAGTGGACGAAGAGCTAGGAGAGACAGATTGGTGAGGGGGGAGAGAGAGGTTGATAGTGAGATAATTACTGCTGCTAGCTAACTTTTGATGTAAACAATGTGGCCGTTAAACATTGGACTCGTATGCTAGCTACATTTAGTTTAGTTATATTATTGGCTGTCTTGAGAGAAATGATCTGGCTAACAAGGTAAGCTGATCTTTACCTTGACATCACGCTAGCTCTGTGGTTATTTGCTGTGCTCGCCAAATGTAACACCACCAGAGCAAACGGATAATAACCAGGAAATGAACGTTGTCTGATGATTTGCGCGTCCATATCGAACATGTTATTGTTTTGACAGTTAAAAACAGTCTATAAAATGATGACAAATAAGGCACTTTGAATGCAATTTATTGTGGCATAAATGTTTACAAAAGAGTGGTACAATGTGTCACATAGCGCTTTCAAAATGTCTATCTGTCCATGGCTGTGGAAAGATGTTTCGGGGTGGGGGTGCTGACATTTTTCCTAGATTTTTTGTCTGCTGACAAGTACTTTGCTTCGCTCCACTTCTACAGGAGTAATAAAGGCCTAGTGCATTAATTGGATGAATTGTTTATTTCTTTATTGATCAGAGGACAGCACCCCTATTCCCCGCGACTTTGTATCTGTCTAAAGTGTGGATCGTTAGGCGCTTTAGTTTAATGCTGTTCACAGACAGTATATACAATGGACAGATACACAACTGGAACACAATAAAACCTCCCTTAACAGGATTACATTATGTACAATAAATGGTATTTAAAGATTACAATTTGTAAAATTGGCAATATTCAAACAGGGCACAAAAGTTTAGAAAAAGGTTATTGTTCAAAGTTCCACTATGACAGGCTGTTCATGCAGGAAGTAAAGCCAGGTTGTGTACCTCAAAATGGTACAGAAACCAAACCACTGTAGGCTATTGATATTTTTTTTGTTCATTCAGCTACTTAAATTGAATGAAATGCTAAATACAAAAGCCTATAGGCAAGTTTACCTCTTGGTATCTTCACTGGTATTTTGTCAAGATTAATTCAAGATTAATTCTTCTTCTGTTCAAGCAAACCTCACCTACTGTTTTGTAAGCGCCATTGACCTGCTCTGCTCAGTTCTGCTCGGGTCATAAAATAATGAGTTTTACAGAGCTGGCAAAGCTGAAACTCAAGGTGTGCTGTGTCAAATTGCTTCCCTTCAGCATGAGTCCATAATCTACCCTGAAAAAGCTCTGCTAAGAGATTACCTCTGCAATTTGTCATGCTTGGATTCAGCCTCACAAATGACTTGTCAAAGCGTCTGTAAAAACTGAAAGAATAGCGCCAGGACAAGGTAATGATTCATACGACTCAAAAGATGGCTTTGCCTTTTGCAAGCAACAGAAGAACACAATTACAGTGATACCCTTGCACAATGATAATCAGAAACATTACTTTCTGTGACCATTTCACACGAACCCAACCCACTTTTCTTTTTACAATACCATTCACATAATATGATGAATGCTGTACATTATAAACAGTCTTTTAATGTAGAAAAATAAAGCAAGCAGAGTGACACTGGATTGACTGAATCTCAACGTACAAACACAGTAAAAATGATAACCATTAACAAACTACCCCCATCCTAACAGAAAACTCAAGAAGTTATGCTTTGTTATATGTTTGATGTGCATGAGATGAATCTGGGTATTCACACTGAAGATACATTCCAATTCCAATGTGTTGATTTGTTTTTCATGGTTCACCCAGGATCAATATATTTAGATTCCTGATGCGTCCTCCTGAATACAAAAAGACGAACAAACTACGATTTTGGTGCTGATTATTTCCACAAATAATGTTTGTTTTTTTTAAAGATATTACAGGTTTGGAGTTGGCTGAACCATGTATTTATTTCACATTCAATTCAGGAATATTCTAGTGTCTAAAATGAATTCTTATTTATAAAGTACAAACAAAGGCAAAAAATGTAGGAAGAAATGCATTTACTGTACCGTGACATTACATATGACATAATATCTAACAAAAAGAAAAGAAGCTTTCATTTTATGATGGTGTTTCTTCCTAGGCGGGCGGCGGCGGGGGGTGCTCTGTGATGAAATGCATTTATAGTAAGCATGTTACAACATTCGCAAGAGGCTTTTACAACCACTTAGGGCTCTCAGTCCTCTGTACAGATGAGTGGTGTGGCTGGCAGAATCACATTTATTTCTTAGCCATTTACAGCTTAATGAAACCCAGAGGACTAATTGAACTAATATGTCTTATGGGTCGTAATAGCTTCCAACAAGCTGTTCACTCGCCTGTCTCAAAAGAAGATGAGCAGAGCAACACAAAGCATGGTGAGTTTAAAAAAGGCCTTTTTCTTAAATAGCTGCCGACATTGTAATAGGCCTGGTAAGCTAAAGGAATACACATGATATATTTTTATATTTTTTTATGTGCTGCAGTATATGATACAAATACGTTAATCTATATTGGTTTCATATTATGCATAACAATTTTCTTATCAAATCAATAGAAATATCATAGTAAAATCTACACATGCTGTAGGCTCCATGTACAGTAATTATATCAAAAAAAAAAATCAATATGTAATACAATATGGTACTACTTTATCCTATCATAAACAGAATATAAAGTATCTATGTCTGTGATGTTGGAAGATTGATCCCAAGTCCTACATAAACCTACTAACGAAATGTTAATGTAATCGTATACACTACCGTTCAAAAGTTTGGGGTCACTTAGAAATGTCCTTGTTTTTGAAAGAAAAGCAAATGTTTTTCCCATTAAAATAACATCAAATTGATCAGAAATAATATAATAATAATAATATATGCCATTTAGCTGACGCTTTTATCCAAAGCGACTTACAGTCATGTGTGCATACATTCTACGTATGGGTGGTCCCGGGAATTGAACCCACTACCCTGGCGTTACAAGCGCCATGCTCTACCAACTGAGCCACAGAAGGACCACAAATACAGTGTAGACATTGTTAATGTTGTAAATGACTATTGTAGCTGGAAACGGCAGATTGTTTATGGAATATCTACATAGGCATACAGAGGCCCATTGTCAGCAACTATCACTCCTGTGTTCCAATGGCACGTTGTGTTAGCTAATCCAAGTTTATCATTTTAAAAGGCTAATTGATCATTAGAAAACCCTTTTGCAATTATGTTAGCACAGCTGAAAACTGGTGTCCTGATTAAACTAGTCGAGTATCTGGAGCATCAGCATTTGTGGGTTTGATTACAGGCTCAAAATGGCCAGAATCAAATAACTTTCTTCTGAAACTCGTCAGTCTATTCTTGTTCTGAGAAATAAAGGCTATTCCATGCGAGAAATTGCCAAAAAACTGAAGATCTCGTACAACGCTGTGTACTACTCCCTTCACAGAACAGCGCAAACTGGCTCTAACCAGAATGGGAAAAGGAGTGGGAGGCCCCGGTGCACAACTGAGCAAGAGGACAAGTACATTAGAGTTTGAGAAACATTAAACATTAAATAGTACCCGCAAAACACCAGTCTCAATGTCAACAGTGAAGAGGCACATCCGGGATGCTGGCCTAGGCAGAGTTGCAAAGAAAAAGCCATATCTCAGACTGGCCAATGGGCAAAAGAACACAGGCACTGGACAGAGGAACTCTTGCCTAGAATGATCAGTTAGCCTTTTAAAACAGGCCTCTGTACACCGATGTAGAAAATTCATAAAAAGATCTGCCATTTCCAGCTACAATAGTAATTTACAACATTAACAATGCCTACACTGTGTTTCTGATCAATTTGATGTTCTTTTCATGGCCCCAGAAAACTAGGCCCCCAGCCTTGGCCCCCAGCCTTTTATTATTATTATTTTTTTAAACAAGGACATTTCTAAGTGACCCCAAACGTTTGAACGGTAATGTATGTACTGAATGTATGTACAGTAGTACACACACCATAAATATGTGTATGCCGGAGATTACAAATGTATCTATTCCAACAAGATTTACTTAGGTGAATTTAATCTCAGATAATTGCCATTAACCCATTAACCATATGTAGTGTGTACTGACAACTTTTTCCAGTATTCAGACATGAATCTGTTTTCTTCAGTAGTTATATGGGATCCATATTCCACCACCACCTAGCAACAATCTTTAGAGCGTAACAAAAGTAGCTCAAATCTCAGATATCAAAATGTAACGAAATACAGAAAATACCCAAGACACTTGAAATGTAAGATGAATCCGAGTTGATGGGTTATACTGATTATGGAGGTTTAACCTAAGCACTGAGATCTAGAAAAGAACATAATCTGATCTCATATGATCTACTGAGCAGGGCCCGGTTTCCTGATAGCGATGGAATTTAGGCGTGTTTTAACAATGTATCTTTCCCAAAGATGTAACATGAGTTTCCCAAAACACCACACAGAGAGAACGCTCGCTTAAGAGCGTTGTTTGATCATGTGTTGATACTGATAGGATTGAAAGAAAGGGAACTTTCCTCAACATTATAATTATTTCACAATACTGACGACAGATCAGCTCCTAGAGTGATATTACCATGGCCGCAGGAAGCTGTTTTGGCGTGGGGGTGCTGAAATTGTTTGTCGACGGGCGAGTTGGGGGGCTTTCCCCTGCTCTGCGGATGAGTATTTTTCCCCGCTCATACAGGGGTAATAAAGGCCTAGTGCACCAATTTGGTTTATTCAAAGGCCGAGTGCACTAATTTGGTTTATTGTGATTTATGAGGGGGTGATGCAGCACCCTCAGCACCCTTACTTCCCGCGGCTACGGATATTACCACCCATGGATGCAAATATTGAGGCGCCTTAGTCTAATGCTTACCCACTAAATCAAAGATTTGTCACATCATTAAGCACGTTAGGCTACACATCATGAAATATATTGAGACAAATTACAAACAGTAGCCTACAAGTAGCAAAATAGAACTCAATTGATTGAACATGGTAAGTATTTCAATAGGACTGAAATAGGCCTACTTCCTACTGTTTATATTTTAATCCAGTCATCTCGGTTTTCATTTGAAGCATATTTTTATACGTTGCTTGTTTGTATCAATTACAAAGACATTGGCACCTTTGCATTTGTAGTCAACATTGTTCTGAAGTTATCATCGGACACAGAGAGACGGATAAACCATGTGATGTTTAGCGGAGATCTTCTGTACATAAAAGAGGGCAAAAAAAGCATCTAACGACGCACTGCTGTTCTACGAGTGGTCTGAAGCATGCGTTAGATTACGAGCGCTTTCAAGTGCAATGTTAATAACGAGATTTAACGAGGCTCCTACAAAGGTTCTAACGATGAACTTAGCCTTAAGATGCTTTTGGGAAACCGGGCCCAGAGAAATCTACAATGTCTTAACTGACTCCAATGCCAGGGTTCTGGAGGCTACCTTGACTTCCTTGTCTTGACTTCCTCTTGAGCTGATTGGACATTCAGACACTAACCCTATGGTTTGATTGGCTAACCATTGTTAGTGAAGACATACGAGGCTTTGGGTTAATAACAAATGACTATGTCAGAAGTCTGTGACTTCTCTTCCCAGTATTCAAACCCCAAACAAGAAGCTTGAATAGTGTAAAAGAGTTAGTGTTATGTTTCACCACGTTATCCCTGGAACCACAACTGACGAATGAATCCTCATCATTTCAGTTCCGCGGTGGGATAATATTGAGAGAAGTTGGGAGAGGCAAAGAAAGATGAAAAGGTGGATAACAAGTGAGCGGGAGAAGAAGGAGTGGAAGCAAGAGGATGTGAGAGAGAAGACAGGGTGAAAATGGATTGGTGGATGGGAGATTGGGGGACGTATGGGCCAAAGTGGTCATGTTTACTACAATTCCCACAAAGCACTGTCCATCACTGATCTCCCGTCCATCAATCCATTTTCATTCTGTCTTCTCTCTCACATCCTCTTGCTTCAGATGTCATGGGTCATGCCCGTAGGCCAATGCTTGGCAGAGTCTCTGTACAGGTCAGTGGGCAGTCTGATGCCCGCTGAATAGGGAGTGACAGTTGGGCTAGGATGGGTTATTTTGAAGCTACTCAGATTTATGGCAGTACAGGTCTTTAAGTGCTTTCAGTTCCTCTATGAGGGTTTTGTTCTGGTTTTCCAGCACGGCCACGCGGTTCTCAAGACACTTGACATACTCCTTCTTCTTCCTGCGACACTCGCGGGCCGCCTCTCTGTGACACAACAAGAACCAAGACACAGTTAGGGAAACCTCTGGCTATTGGCTCAGCTAGCATGGGATGGTACACATCGTCTTCTCTAGAGCAGCTTCTAGTTTTGTGCCAAAAACTCTTGAAGTTTTTCTTCATTTGTATTTGTAAATACAGTGCCTTGCGAAAGTATTTGGCCCCCTTGAACTTTGCGACCTTTTGCCACATTTCAGGCTTCAAACATAAAGATATAAAATTGTATTTTTTTGTGAAGAATCAACAACAAGTGGGACACAATCATGAAGTGGAACGACATTTATTGGATATTTCAAACTTTTTTAACAAATCAAAAACTGAAAAATTGGGTGTGCAAAATTATTCAGCCACCTTAAGTTAATACTTTGTATCGCCACCTTTTGCTGCGATTACAGCTGTAAGTCGCTTGGGGTATGTATGTCTCTATCCGTTTTGCACATCGAGAGACTGACATTTTTTCCCATTCCTCCTTGCAAAACAGCTCGAGCTCAGTGAGGTTGGATGGAGAGCATTTGTGAACAGCAGTTTTCAGTTCTTTCCACAGATTCTCGATTGGATTCAGGTCTGGACTTTGACTTGGCCATTCTAACACCTGGATATGTTTATTTTTGAACCAATCCATTGTAGATTTTGCTTTATGTTTTGGATCATTGTCTTGTTGGAAGACAAATCTCCGTCCCAGTCTCAGGTCTTTTGCAGACTCCATCAGGTTTTCTTCCAGAATGGTCCTGTATTTGGCTCCATCCATCTTCCCATCAATTTGAACCATCTTCCCTGTCCCTGCTGAAGAAAAGCAGGCCCAAACCATGATGCTGCCACCACCACCATGTTTGACAGTGGGGATGGTGTGTTCAGGGTGATGAGCTGTGTTGCTTTTACGCCAAACATAACGTTTTGCATTGTTGCCAAAAAGTTCAATTTTGGTTTCATCTGACCAGAGCACCTTCTTCCACATGTTTGGTGTGTCTCCCAGGTGGCTTGTGGCAAACTTTAAACAACACTTTTTATGGATATCTTTAAGAAATGGCTTTCTTCTTGCCACTCTTCCATAAAGGCCAGATTTGTGCAATATACGACTGATTGTTGTCCTATGGACAAAGTCTCCCACCTCAGCTGTAGATCTCTGCAGTTCATCCAGAGTGATCATGGGCCTCTTGGCTGCATCTCTGATCATTCTTCTCCTTGTATGAGCTGAAAGTTTAGAGGGACGGCCAGGTCTTGGTAGATTTGCAGTGGTCTGATACTCCTTCCATTTCAATATTATCGCTTGCACAGTGCTCCTTGGGATGTTTAAAGCTTGGGAAATCTTTTTGTATCCAAATCCGGCTTTATCTTCTTCACAACAGTATCTCGGACCTGCCTGGTGTGTTCCTTGTTCATCATGATGCTCTCTGCGCTTTTAACGGACCTCTGAGACTATCACAGTGCAGGTGCATTTATACGGAGACTTGATTACACACAGGTGGATTGTATTTATCATCATTAGTCATTTAGGTCAACATTGGATCATTCAGAGATCCTCACTGAACTTCTGGAGAGAGTTTGCTGCACTGAAAGTAAAGGGGCTGAATAATTTTGCACGCCCAATTTTTCAGTTTTTGATTTGTTAAAAAAGTTTGAAATATCCAATAAATGTCATTCCACTTCATGATTGTGTCCCACCCCACTTGTTGTTGATTTTTCACAAAAAAAATACAGTTTTATATCTTTATGTTTGAAGCCTGAAATGTGGCAAAAGGTCGCAAAGTTCAAGGGGGCCGAATACTTTCGCAAGGCACTGTATGTGTATATATAGCCTGTGGCTGCATAGAATTCTTCCACTCCTTTATGCTGTACATGTTTTGTGTTGTATGTTATCGGTCTTGTATCTAGCAATCCGTCACCACACATGACGTTATTGTAATTGAACGAATTGATGGTCTTGGTTACACTTTACTTAATACAAGCAGGTATAATGTTTGTTTACTTGTAGCATATATAAGCCCTAAAATGGCTTATTATAAGGTTTACAGGTCTCCAAAGGGAACCCCACTCTGTCCTTACCTGTTCTTCATGAGTCTGACCTCTCTCTTGCGGGTAACTTCTACCTCTGGGCCCCCCTGGCCAGACAGGGCAGGGGAGGAGGCCATGACCACCCCAGGGGCGATGGTGCTAGTGGGGGCCGTGCGGATCTGGTAGGCCTGCACATCTCCTGACGCAGCTGGGGAACAATGGAAACGATCCAAACGATCTCAAACACTCCGATTGACTGTGTGTTTTTATCCATATCAAGAGGTAAGGCACTACCACTCACCTTGCACTACCACCTGGTTGCTTGGCACCAGGATCTGCTGGCCGTCCGAGGTCTGAGCGTACTGCAGGATGGTGGTGCCCTGCTGGGCGGCCGCAGCGTTGGTCATAGTCAGGGTCTGCAGTCCCTGGATCCCGTCTGTTCCGTTATTGGCCAGCTGGATTGCCCCGCCCTGGGTGATGGCGACTGGGAGAGGAGAGGGAAGGAGAGAGCAAGAGAGAGACAAAGAGAGCCAGAGAATGAGGGCAGACAAAGAGAGAGCGAGAGAAGGAAAATAATAAGGTTGTAACATTAGCAACTAAACATCTTGCTTAAAATACCCTCTTAAATTACCTCTGTCAGTGACTGAAAAAATAACTTTTGCTGCTCCGATGACCATGATATTGTTGAGTAAAAGAACAAAGGGTCAAACGTGACGTACTGTACTGGCCACTGCTGGTCTGGTAGATGGGGCATGATGTGGGCATGGTAACCGTGGTGATGGCGGGCGCTGTGTCCTCCTCCGACTTCTCTTCCTCGATCCTGGGAACCCCTGGGGTGTCACCTGATGACAGGTCATTCAGGATCTTCCTGTTAGGGTTAGAGGGCAGGATGTCAGATAAACACCAAGAAACACCTTCAGTAATCACAGCACTGCATTATCACACACACCAAAGTGTACCTATATGAGGGGCGTCGTGAGAGGATCTCTCTGCGTTTCTGAGAGTCAGTCACACTGTCCACTGACTCCTGAGAGTCTTCACTCTCTGCTAGGGTGGAGATCTGGAAAAGTCCAATCAGGTGTGTTAGTGCTGGGCAGGAAAAAATACTTACATACACTGTATTTCTTCAACACCAGGGTTGGTGATCATAACTGGTTTATTATGACCAGGTCTGGTTGGGGTCACAGTGATTTCTTCTAGGGCTAAGTTGTTGTTTCTAAGCTAGGATTTTGTTAAAGTTTTTTATCTTGACGACAAAGCTCTATAAATAAAGGTTAGATGAGAAGGTCTACTCACCTGAACAGTCTGGACCTGTGGTGACTGTATGACAGAGGGCTGAGCGGCCTGGATGACGCCGTGAACCTGGACCGTCTGGCCATTGGGCAGCTGCACCAGGGTGACTGTAGGACCGCTGGATGTGGCGTGACCTGCTGCCATGGAAACCTGCAAAGCATAAACATAATCCTGCTGTCCAGGGGACACACACCTATAACTAGAACCCCCGAGTTCTCCTGGTCTGGAAAAACTTGAGGTTTTCTGGGTCCTACTACTTCTGTTTATAAAAATACCTGTTTGCTACATTTGTTTGTCTCTGTATGTATACATATTTACTGCATTTGTGTGCATATGGGAATGAAGCGGAAGCGTGAATGATGTCAGTATGTACAGTATATTTTGTGACATTCTCCTGCTTGCATCAGCCTGTTCTGCTGTAACTGAAGTTGTGGGGGGGGACTATTTCCATGTCTTCCTATTTCTTGTACAACAGGGTCATGCTGACTACCGTCTCCCAGTGAGTCATACTGTATATATCTGCTGGGTGTGTGAAGTGGCAGACCATTCCCTATCAGTCAGTGAGTATTCACAACCCTGTGAGGGACTGGGTCCGGTCATAGATTAGTCAGTGGGGTAGTGAGTGGAAGTTGTAATGCGCAAGTGTGTGGTAGGGAGGCAGAGTAGGCTTACCTGTGAATGGTAGTAGTAATGTTATACTGTACTAGTGTGTGGTAGGTTGATGGGCCGGCTACTTACCTGTGCCAGGGTGGCTATCTGTGCCTGGGAGATATGTTGGCTGTCTGTCTCTGACACTACCGTGTCTCCTCCCTGATGAACCTCTGCTCCCGACTCCATGGTCATCGACTTAGCTGTAGGGGAAAAGGGAGAGAAGGACATTAGGGTTAGAGAGGGCTTAGATGGGACTTTCTGATACATTTTATGGGTGTCTTGTTATGATCGTTAAGGGGCGGCAGGGTAGCCTAGTGGTTAGAGCGTTGGACTAGTAACCGAAAGGTTGCAAGTTCGAATCCCTGAGCTGACAAGGTACAAATCTGTTGTTCTGCCCCTGAACAGGCAGTTAACCCACTGTTCCTAGGCCGTCATTGAAAATAAGAATTTGTTCTTAACTGACTTGCCTAGTTAAATAAAGGTAAAAAAAAGGAGAAAATCTCAGTAATGCTGATGATCATTTCAGCTGGTTTGACCTGGTTTTTGTTGAGAGTATTGTAGTACTTAGTAGTAGTACTAGTAGTACTTTCTACTGGTACTTATTTTTGAAGGATTCAACAGATAGTTAGTTACCTGGCACCAGCTGATATTTGGGGCGTTAGGCCAGTAACCGAAAGGTTGCTAGATTGAATCCCCGAGCTGACGAGGTAAAAATCTGTCGTTCTGCCCCTGAACAAGGCAGTTAACCCACTGTTCCCCTGAACAAGGCAGTTAACCCACTGTTCCCCTGAACAAGGCAGTTAACCCACTGTTCCCCGGTAGGCCGTCATTGTAAATAAGAAAATCAGTGGAAAACCTGTCTCTAGAATCAACCTACTGTCTGTTAGGCAAGTGTTTCTGCAAACTGCCCACAGCCGTCCTTCCATCTTTTATGAACATAGTATTTAATAATTGAAACAGATGTGGATTATGTGACTGTTTATAACTGTTTGTAACTGACTGGCAACATGATAGCTTGTACCTCTCTCAGAAGTCAAGCGGGGCGAAGCCGCTTCTTACGGATGTAACTGAGAGGTCCAATGTAAGTGGAGAAGTTCTCAAGGCTATTCCTAAGCTTTATCATACTCTTCTAAAGGTACATAAGAGAGTTGGGGCTACCCTTTGACAATGTGATTTTTGGGCTGGAAATCTTTTTAGGAATGTCCTGAGACAACCTTGGAAAACATTTGGCATTACTATAAAGAACAAATTATTCCGTTCTGGCTGAGGAATAGCTTGGAGACTGGCGTAGCGGAGTAAGGAAGTGACCCATTCCTAGGTTATAAACACACACACACATTAACAAGCATTTCCCTACACCTGCAATAACATCTGCTAAATATGTGTTACGCGACCAATAAAATGTGATTTGACACAAACACACAGCACTATCCCCTGGAGAGGTCATTCTTCTCATTGTCTAGGAATGCGTCACTTTCCTCCTCGTGGGTATAGGGCCTAGCAGCTAGCGTGTGTTTGGTTTGGGCAGCTGACATTTCCCTCTGGTCCTCTGGGACACCTTGTTCAGCAGAAGGCCTGTGTACATCCACCTAATGGCTGCCAAACACAGCATGGCTGCACCTGAAATGGCATCCTATACCCTACATCAGGAGTCCCCGATAACATTCAGCCGTGGGCTGATCTTTCCTTGTGCGGATGGTCGGAGGGCCGGAACATAGTTCTAAATCATTTGTACAGTGCAAACAGACCGCAAGAATCCCAAACAATATTTGACAGAAACAGAATCATTTTAAACCTTAATTACAGTGGAATACAATCACATATGCCTCGCTATTTATGCGTGGGAATACTTGGGAACAGATTTACGAAATTAAAATAATTTTGAGCTAATTCCTTAGTGATTTTCCAGTCTTTTATGTCCAACAAAAAAATCTTTAAAAACAATGAATTTTTTCTCAGAAAACTTGGGTGGCCAGATAAAATTATTTGGCCCGTGAGTCGCCTTTTGACCAGAGACCCATAGAGCGCTGGCCAAAAGTAGTGCACTATTTACGGGATAGTGTGCTGGCCTCTGGTCAAAAGTAATGCACTATAAAGGGGATAGGGTGCCATTTTGGACTCAAGCCATTTTCTTCCTTCTCTAGACCTTTAAGCTTAAATATTCTCCAATAGCTGTTGCTAAACTCCACAGAGTCCGACCAACTCAGACTTGGCAAACATGTGCACTGCCAGAAACCCATTACCAACATGTCATGCAATGGCTTTATCCGCTAGAGGCCTTTCCCAGATTCCCAAAACACTTCCGCCTCCTACTCCTCTGTCTTGTCAATATGCCATGTCTCTAGACTAGCCAGAGAAATGTTTCACCTAACAGGGATAGCTAGGACAGAACACACACATGGGACAGTGCTCTCAGGCAGTCTGTAGCCATAGGCACATATGTGTTATGACTTGTCTGGCCTGTCTGGTCTGCCAGTGCCACCCCAACAGCGCCAGCTCTGTCTGTCAGAGAATACAATGTTGGCAATTCCCCTACTACCAGTGACCATTGGCTGGCTGCTAAACATGGTAGTCTGGTTGTGGAGGGGAGGGAGTGCCAGCAGCCACAAACCCTCCCTCAGTGGAAAAGCAGGGTCATGAAAGAGGTGCCTGTTGCAGACAAAGGGAGAGAAACAGCTTCATTCTGCCCTGATAGTCAACTCTGTTTTCTTGCCCTTTTTATTTTATTGAACCTTTTCAGAACCATAGAGAAAGAGCATGACAGAAGAACATTTGTGGAATAAAGCTATCAACCATGAGTGTAGTAGCCTATTGATTTTGACAATAATATTTTGACAATGTAATTACAAAAAAAAAGATTTTTTAACTAAATAGCAATGCAACAGTAATAGTGTGTAGAATGCTGAATCATTATTCAAGTCCCATTCAAAAGAAGGCAGAAATGAAAGCATCGTGAGCTCACACACTGCATCACAGTCGGTCACAGTGAATAACGTCTCTGTTGAATCTTACAGAGTTATCCCTCTTCAGAAGTCACTGGGTGTGTTCGAGCGGTAAGGCTTAAGTAACCGACTGTAGACAATAGTCGAGAATTGAAGTTGAGGGAGACAGCTGAAAGTCGGACACTAATGTGGTTTTCCACAGCAAGGCTCAGTGCAACATGGCAGTATAAAAAAAATGATTTCTCTAACCACCATATCACACATTTTCAAACTGTAAATATATGTGTTTACATTCAATTGTACATATCGACTTTATATCTGCTCAGTGACAAGACAGAGAGCCACATGGAGAGCAGCGACGCCCTCTTTGTGTCATACCATTCATAAATAGCTTACCATTGGTTTTACATTTAGTTCGCGACAATTTTTGTGAACTTTTGAGAGCGATATATAACATTATATCATGCGGTATAATAAGTGAATATCCAAAATAGGCTGACCAAAAACTCATAGTGGCCTAATGCGTTTGAGGATGTTTTGACTAGACTACACTTACATAACTTTATTTTGGCACAAAAAAACGACTAGAAGCAAATAGACTGGCATTACGTGATGGGTCATATTATTATAGCGAACCAGGCATATGGATACATAATAATACCAAATTAGGGCACTTGTCTAAATTGACGATTTCTTATTATAGACTAGGACAGCACAGCAACAAGCCTTCTCCCAAAGAGTTGGTTTGACAAGTGGACTAGGCCTACCCCTATAAATAAACCTATAAATAAAATCGACATTTCTCATAATTTCTTATTCTGGTTTATGAAAGCCAATACATAATTTTGCACTTTTAAGAATTTAAGTTCAATAATACCCAACACATTTTTCGTACGAACAATTATTTAGCAGTTGAGTTTGGCTTATAGGACCACTACATTTTTTAGGCTACATAAAATCTAAGACAGCTCCCTTTGCATTTCTACTCTACAGGCGAGGGATAGGCTGCTGCGCAAGAAGACCCACAGCGCGCGAGTAGCCTTCAATAGGCTATAGAAAGCAGAAAGTCTCATGTTTGATCACAGTGCGCATTTGCTTGTAATGTCGCATCACAGACTATGCTGTCCAAACAAGCAATGTTCTCGATCCTGACTGGCGAGCAAGCATACTCCACATTCCCTGCCTTTATATACTAGCCGCAGAAGCCTCCCCTCCCTCCATGCCTGCATGACTGCCTGAAACAAGCCCGCCGCCATGATCTCTTTGTTCATCCGATATGAACCGGACCAGAATACAGTTTATGTGGGACGCGCCTTGTCTCTCTTCCCCTGGACACTAGTCCTCTCTTACCGAAACAGACTCCCTCGGTCACTCCCGGGCCCTCGGAGCTCCACTTTTATTCAGGCCGACACGTAAGAGACCGCGTCAGGCTACACCTCCGTCGCGTCACCGAGAACAACAACACCGAGAACGAGAGGGACGAAAATCAAATCGTCAGCGGCACCATCGAGAACGACCGAATGATGGGCGGAACAAGCCGAACAACTGACGGAGTAGACCGAAGTCATCTCGAAAATGGGCGGAAAGGAACGAACGTTTATGCGAGATGGTCATAATTCTGTTACAAAGTAGCAGCATATTTTGATACATTTAGCGAGGTTACTTTGTAGCGACTAGTTGGTACGTGCCAACCAAGTGAAGTGCAATGTTACAATGTGGCAACCTGTGCTGTGTGTGTCCCAAGGTTATTATAGTAAATGTAGTAAAAATATGAAATCAAATAATTAACAAACCACTAAATGTATCAAAAACTAAAAGATACTTACACTATTTTACTGTATTTGACTCCAAAACTAAATAAAACACAATAAAAAACAGCATTACTTGTTTTCAGTTTTCGTTTTTTTCTCTCAAAGTTTTGGGTAAAATCGAATGGGGTTTTCATAATTTTTTTAAAGTGTTTTTAAGCTTCTGAATCTGGTGGGTCACATTGAGAATGACTTTAATTCAAATGTAGACTCAGCAAAATTATATTTCAACAAGCAGAGAGACAGATATTGGTTGTGTTCCCCTGCTCAGATGTTGCATGCATCATCTGTCGGCACCAGATTTCGATACATTTTGGTTATGTCCCTCTGCTCAGAATTTGCGAAAGCATGCCAGATCTTACAATGCATGGATAGGTATTTTGTTATATCACATTTACACAACTATTCAGACCCTTCAAGTCCAGGTTCTGGCTGGGCCACTCAAAGACACTGCGTTGTCTTGGCTGTGTGTTTTACATTTACATTTTCATTTAAGTCATTTAGCAGACGCTCTTATCCAAGGTGCATACATTGACACCAGTGGAACAGCCACTTGCATCTAAATCTTTTGGGGGAGAAGGAGGTATTCCTGTTGGAAGGTGAACATTCACCCTAGTTTGAGGTCCTGAGTGCTCTGGAGCAGGTTTTCATCAAGGATCTCCCTATACTTTGCTCTGTTCATCTTTCCCTCGATCCTGACTAATCTCACAATCCCTGCTGCTAAAAAACATCCCCACAACATGATGCTGCCACCACCAAGCTTCACCGTAGGGATGGTGCCAGGTTTCCTCCAGATATGACACTTGACATTTAGGCCAAAGAGTTCAATCTTGGTTTCATCAGACCAGAGAATCTTGTTTCTCATGGTCTGAGAGTCCTTTAGGTGCCTTTTGGCAAACTCCAAGCGGGCTGTCATGTGTCTTTTACTGAGGAGTGGCTTCTGTCTGGCCACTCTACCATAAAGGTCTGATTGGTGGAATGCCTCAGAGATGGTTGTCCTTCTGGAAGGTTCTCCCATCTTCACAGAGGAACTCTGGAGCGCTGTCAGAGTGACCATTGGGTTCTTGGTCACCTCCCCGACCAAGGCCCTTCCCCCCCCAATTGCTCAGTTTGGCCAGGCGGCCAGCTCTAGGAAGAGTCTTGGTGGTTCTAAACTTCTTCCATTTAAGAATGATGGAGGTCACTGTGTTCTTGGGGACCTTCAATACTGCAGAAATGTTTTGGTACCCTTCCCCAGATCTGTGCCTCGGAGCTCAATGGACAATTCCTTCGACCTCATGGCTTGGTTTTTGCTCTGACATGCACTGTCAACTGTGGGACCTTATATAGACAGGTGTGTGCCTTTCTAAATCATGTACAATCAATTGAATTTACCAGAAGTGGACTCCAATCAAGTTGTAGAAACATCCCAAGGATGATTAAACAGGATGCACCTGAGCTCAATTTCAAGTCACATAGCAAAGGGTCTTAATACTTATGTAAATAAATATTGGTTTTTATTTGTAATAAATTTGCAAAAAAATGTAAAAACCAGTTTCCGTTTTGTCATTATTATTATGTGTGTAGATTGATTAGGATTTTTTAAAAATGTAATCCATTTCTGAATAAGGTTGTAACAACAAAATGTGGAAAAAGTCAAGGGTTCTGAATATTTTCTGAATCCACTGTATATTGTCGTAAATAGATTATTGGATTTATTTATGTTAAAAATGTGGATCACATGTAGGCCTATGTATCTAGATTGTAAGGATGTAAGGATAAAGATGTATTTAAGCTCTAAATAGTAATCCACCCAAAACGGTAAACATGCATTGATAATAACCAATGATATGTGGCGACATCAACCGTTTATGAGTCTTTAGTGCCTTTTGCTTCCAAAAAAACAGAAGAAGGTTGTCTCCCACAATGCTTTGGTTCTGACTTCAAGTTGCAGTTGGTGAGGAGCAGCTACAAACAGTTCCAGTCAACCTGGGTCGAAGGTTCATAACCTTTGTTGTAAACGTCATGCAGTCAACAAGTTGGACAATTTTTATACCCATAATGCAACACACCTTGAAAGACAGTGACCAACGTTGGTCAAGGTCTTGACAAAAGTGATCTGCTAGAACGTGCCCAAAGTAGTAGTTGCTGGGCCAAAACAGCAGGACAGCTAATAATTTCTGCCAAATTTTCCAAAATGGCGTTGGAAGCGGCTTACGGTAGTAAAATTAACATTAAATTCTCTTGCATAAGCTCTGGTGAAATTACTGCTGTTGTGAAAAACAGAGACAATTAAATTGTATGCAAGGTTAATCCGTCTCTGATCACAGTCAAGGAAGTAGCTCAAAGAGTAAAAGGTTACATGTCCCTTATATAGTGGGAGGTGATAATACAATCATATTCACAACAGTTCTTCTATACAAGCAACGGTTACAGAACACAATGGCTTTGTGTTAGGGTGCAGTGATAACAGGAGTCTATAAAATGTATTGCATTACAGTCCAACACAGAATAATAACATAACCCATGAGAAGTTACAACAGCTCACCCCAGTTCTGCCACAACACTGCAGTCAGAATGCCATGGCAATTGCACGCTTCATCAAAAACCTGAGATATCTGTGGTATTGTGTTGTGTGACAAAACTGCACATTTTCGAGTGGCCTTAGATTGTCCCCAGCACAAGGTGCACCTGTGTAATGATGATGCTGTTTAATCCGCTTCTTGATATGCCACACCTGTCAGGTGGATGGATTATCTTGGCAAAGGAGAAATGTTCACTAACAGGGATGTAAACAAAATGTGTGCACAACATTTGAAATAAATATGCTTTTTGTGCGTTATGAAAAACAAACAAAAAAATGTTCAGCTCACGAAACATGGGACCAACACTTTACATGTTTTATATTTTAGTTCAGTATAGTATACCCCTCTGGTTGTTGCGGAAATCAAATCAAATCAAATGTATTTATATAGCCCTTCATACATCAGCTGATAAGTGCTGTACAGAAACCTAGCCTAAAACCCCAAACAGCACGCAATGCAGGTGTAGAAGCACGGTGGCTAGGAAAAACTCCCTAGAAAGGCCAAAACCTAGGAAGAAACCTAGAGAGGAACCAGGCTATGAGGGGTGGCCAGTCCTCTTCTGGCTGTGCCGGGTGGAGATTATGACAGAACATGGCCAACATGTTCAAATGTTCATAAATGACCAGCATGGTCAAATAATAATAATCCCAGTAGTTGTCGAGGGTGCAGCAAGTCAGCACCTCAGGAGTAAATGTCAGTTGGCTTTTCATAGCCGATCATTAAGAGTATCTTCTACCACTCCTGCTGTCTCTAGAGAGTTGAAAACAGCAGATCTGGGACAGGTAGCATGTCCGGTGAACAGGTCAGGATTCCATAGCCGCAGGCAGAACAGCCACTACTACTGTTTACTTTGTGCATCTACATAATCTCTCTGAGTCTACTTTTAAACAGAATCTAAAGTACTGTATGACCTGACCCAGTGCAATCAGAGAAGGAGCAAACCCATTATTGCAGGGCAGAATATTTTGTTTTGGCAGGGGATGCATAGAATGCAAAAACGATAGATTCCAACTTCCACTCACAACTCTATAACAAGTACAAAGTAAGCGTTAAATAATTGCTATTTATAAAAGTATTGAGTGGTAGTGCATGTTTGAAGTTGCTAACTTACTCCATTGGAAAACAGCGGATTACATTGCATAATTTGACATCACAATAATTATGTTTTTAATAGAAACTTTCTCAAGTAAAAGGGAAAGTCACTCAGTAAAATCCTGCTTGAGAAAAAGTTAAAAAGTATGTGGTTTTAAATATACTTAATTAAGTATCAAAAGTAAATGTAATTGATAAAATATACTTGAGTATCAAAAGTACAAGCAAAAATTAAGCATAAATTAAGCAAACCAAACGGCAAGGTTTTCTTGTTTTAAAATGTACGGATAGCTAGGGGCACACTCCAACACTCAGACATAATTTACAAACAAAGCATTTGTGTTTAATGAGTCCGCCAGATCAGATGCAGTAGGCATGACCAGGGATTTTCTCTTTAAATGCGTGAATTAGACCATTTTCCTGTCCTGCTAAGCATTCAAAATGTAACGAGTACTTTTGGGTGTCAGGGAAAGCGTAAGGAGTAAAAACTACATTATTTTATTCAGGAATGTAGTGAAGTAAAAGTAAAAGTAATCAAAAATATGAATAGTAAAGTAAAGTACAGATACCATAAAAAACGACTTAAGTAAAAAATACTTTCATGTATTACTTATGTACTTTACACCACTGGTCAATACGTCCAGTCACTACAAAGATACAGGCGTCCTTCCTAACTTAGTTTTCAGAGACAAAGGAAACCGCTCAGTAATTTCACCATGAGGCCAATGGTGACTTTAAAACAATTATAGGAGAAAACCGAGGATGGATCAACAACATTGTAGTTACTCCACAATACTAACCTAAATGACAGAGTGAAAAGAAGGAAGTGTGTACAGAATAAAATTATTCCTAAAACATGCATCCCGTTTGCAACACGACATTAAAGTAATACTGCAAGAAATGTGGAAAAGGTAATTAACTTGTTGGCCTGAATACAAAGTGTTATGTTTGGGGCAAATCCACTACGACACATTACTGAGTACCACTCTTCATATTTTCATAGTGGTGGCTGCATCATGTTATGGGTATGCTTGTAATCGTTCAGAAATGGAATGGAGCTAAGCACAGGAAAAATCCTTGAGGAAAACCTGGTTAATTCTGCTTTCCACCATACACTGGGAGATTAATTCACCGTTCAGCAGGACAATAACCAAAAATTCAGAATCTGCACTGGAGTTGTTTACCAAAAAGACAGTGAATTTTCCTGAGTGACCAAGTTACAGTTTTGACTTAAATCTACTTGGAAATCTATGGAAGACCTGAAAATGGTTGTCTAGCAAAGATCAACAACCAATATGACAGAGCTTGAAGAATTTTGCAAAGAATAATGGTCAAATGTTGCACAATCCAGGTGTGGAAAGCTCTTAGAGCAGCGTTTCCCAAACTCGGTCCTGGGGAATTGAAGGGGTGCATGTTTTGTTTTTTTCCCCCCTAGCAATACACAGATGATTCAAATAATGAACTCATAATCAAGCTTTGATTATTTGAATCAGCTGTGTATTACACAGGAGGTTTGAATTCAGGTTGTAACGCAGGCACAGAGGAAATAAAGAGACAAATTAAAGATAAAATCTGCCTTTTCTTTCTATTGCCCCTTGAATGAAACCTGCAGTTGACATTAGTTCACAGGAATGTATAAATGTAGAAAGCCTTTTGAAAAGTGTAGGCCTGGGCAGGCCTATTGAAAAGGGTAGGACTAGGCCTATTGAAAAAAGAAAGCAGTTGACACATCTGAACTCATTTAATTATCAAAAGAGCACAAATCGATTGATGTTTCTCCATTCTCTACATCACATATCAATCAATATATTTAGGTTAGAAACTGATACACTGCATTTTGTCAACCCCACTCTATTTCCAACAAGTAGCCTATTCAAATGCTTACCACTGTTAACTTCAGTTGACAAAACGGTTGATCAATGCACCGATGAGATAATGACTGTTATTATTTTAGAATACTGTACACAGCCTATGGGTACATAGATGATGATTGGTTGGTGTTAGTTTTTTCTTATTGTTATGTAAAACTGGTGAAATAACCCAGAAGACAGCAAGAGGGCGGTCTCACCACTTTGTAATGGGTTGTCCTTTCACTGACAGTACCTCTTCTGTCCAGATGGGGGCACCCTACAACAGTGTACTGGAAGAGGACCAATGGCTTCCAGTCTCAACCCACTGCCTGTTTAAGAGGGGGTTGTAGCTGCTGCGGTGGATATGTGAGTTTATCAAGGCAATTCTTTTTATAATCCTCCAGATACTCACTTGTACATGTTTTATCTGTTTAATAGTGCTTTATGGCTACAAGCCATAAAAAACTGCTTTTTATTGTGACATGAAACACATTGTTTGGGGAATTGACCCTGCCTCGTTAATGAACAACAGTGAATTTGCTGCTGCTGGCTAAAACCTCAAAGGAGAAAAAAATAAAAAATTTGACCAAGTGTAACGATCTTTTTCAAAGAAGAATTAACATCACAGTCACACTAACACAGAGCTGTCCGTGCTCACATATGCATAAACAGACACAGAATAATCAATAGAAGCATTTGGTCTATTATCATAAATACGCTGTGCATCTGTGTTCGAATAATCAGCTTTTTATCACCAGGTGGTTGGCTTTGACTTGGCTAATAAACACTATAGTTTGTTGTGTGTGTGTGTGTGTACCTGGCTCTGTGTGTGTACCCGGCTCTGTGATTGACCTTGAGAAAGCAGGCACAGTTGGAGCAGAGTGGGCCGTGGAGGCTCTTTTTCTTTCTCTCTGAGCCCCGCTGTGTGTCTTCCCCTGGGTTAGCGCTCGCTTTGTCTTTGGCTCCCCGCCTCACGCTCATCGCGACCGTATCCCCGGGCCAGCATGGAGCCAACCTGACGGGATAGCTGAATTACTCTGCACTCCTTTAGGAGCCCCTTTCATACTGCCAAGGTGCTCCACTAAGGATTCATCAAAGGCCTAACCATGCCTCAAGCTTTGAAAATGCATAACCAAATGGTAATTGAAAGGAAAGAGACAGGTGTCTTAGTGTATGATACAGTTCATGAGGCATTTCTTTATATCTGATGCATATATTTACCCTGGTTACTAAAGGAGCTTGGTGTGTTGTTATCTAGTATTTGGTAGTATTTGTTCCTCACAGCCTGCACTACATCTCACACTGTCTTTGTTGTTTCCTCTCTAAAGCTTTCCTCAAAATGCTCATGAAAGAAATATCAGAAGAGTTTGATTTCGTATAGAAAAAAAAAACACACAGGCTTTATTTGTGGATGTTCTCTCACATTGTGTTGCCCCTTGATAGTTTGTTTCCTGAAGCAAACGGCAACAAAATATTGGCTATATTTTCTTTTTATATATATTTATGTTTTTTTTCCCTAATCATTGGGGACGGGAAGGTTTTGAGTAGAACTGTAACGGTTATTGGTCTATGTTATAATTTATGTTTGCATAGGGCCTTATGCAACATTCTACAACATCTATTTACCTTCTATCCCCAGTTAATAGGAACTGATGAATTGCTCTGTGTTGAGGTGCTAGTGAGCCTTGTTGTCACCTTTACTTCCTCTGCAGGGAGAAGCTTGCAATGTGCATCAGGCAGATAGGTCTGAAACAGCAGGGGACTATTGTCTTCATTCAGTATAGTGGAAGTGAATGAGTTTTCTACTCAGTTCTGAAAAACTGTATCCGTCTCTGTCTCAAGGGGGAGGTGTGTGTCTTTGTTAACAACACCTGTTGCGCAATCTTTAATACGTCTCAAGGTTCTGCTCACCTGAGTTAGAATACCTCATGATAAGTTCTAGACCATACTATTTACCAAGATAGTTTGCATCTATATTTTACTTAGATGTCTATTTACCACCACAAACTGATGCTGGCACTAGGATCGCACACAATGAGCTAAATAGGGCCAGAAGCCATCAAGGGCTCCTAGTGAGGCCGATAATTTTAATGCAGGAAAACTGAAATCTGTTTTACCTCATTTCTACCAGCATGTCAGCGGTGCAACTAGAGGGAAAAGACTCTAGATTACCTAGAGACACAGAGACACATAGAAGACTCTCCCTCGCCTTAAATTCTCCCTTGCAAATTTGACCATAACTCTATCCCCCTGATCAACCCGGTCTCAGAGCATTTCGTAATATTCTGTACGTAAATCCATTTAGTATGATATATTCCGTTTCGTATGGTATGTGTTAATTTGTGGATATCCATCACCCATTTTGTATGATATGTTACGAATTACAATGCGTATAATATGTTACGAATTTGCAAAATGTAAAATATGCTGCAAATGTTCAAAACGTATGATAAGTTATGTATTTGTAAGACGTATGATATGTTACGAATTCTAGTTAGGTGGCTCACGTTAGCTAGCTGACTAAGGTTAGCTAGGCTAGGGGTTCTGGTTAGGGTTAAGGTTAGGGTTAAGTTTAGGAGTTAGGTTAAGGTTAGGGGTAGGGTTAGGGGAAGGGTTAGCTAAAAGGGTTAAGGTTAAGGGAAAGTTTAGCTAATGTGCTAAGTATTGAAAGCAGCTAAAAAGTAGTAAGTAGTTTAAAAGTTGCTAATTACCTGAAATGCTTAAGTTGTCCGAGATGAGATTCGAACTTGCAACCTTTTGGATTGCTAGGCGTTCACGTTATATGACTACCCATCCTCTCCGACCAACCACCCTACTTTGTTTTTTGGCCTTAAGATGGTTGATCTTTCTTATTTAACCATACCATACGTAACATATCGTACTAAATGGAGTGTCTCGGATTTACATACTGAATAATACAAAATGCTCTGAGACCAGGCTGTCCTGATTCCTGGTTACAAGCCAGAACTCAAACAGGAAGTACCAGTGACACGCTCAACTTGGAAGTGGTCTGATGAAGAGGATGCTAACCTTAAGGACGATTTTGCTAGCACATGTTCCGGGATTCATCTGATGACATTGTGGAGTTTACCACATCAGTTACCTGCTTCATTAATAAGGGTATCGGCGACGTCATCCCCACAGTGACCGTACATACATATCCCAACCAGAAGCCATGGATTACAGGTAACATCCGTTTTGAACTAAAGGCTAGAGCTGCCACTTTCAAGGAGTGGGTCACTAAACCAGACGCTTATAAGAAATCCCGCTACTCCCTCCGACGAACCATCAAACAGCAAAGCATCAATATAGGACTAACATTGAATTGTACTACACCAGCTCTGAAGCTCGTCACATGTGGCAGGGCTTGCAAACTATCACAGATTACAAAGAGAAACCCAGCCACAAGCTTCCCAGTGACACAAGCATACCAGACGAGCTGAATGCCTTCTATGCTCGCTTCGAGGCAAGCAACACTGAGCCATGCGTGAGAGCACCAGCTGTTCCCGACGACTGTGTAATCATGCTCTCTGTAGCCAAGGTAAGACCTTTAAACAGGCTAACATTCACAAGGCCGCAGGGCCAGACCGATTAACATAATGACCCGTACTCGGAGCATGCACTTACCAGTTGGCAAGTGTCTTCACTGACATTTTCAACCTACCTACATCTTTCAAGCAGGCCAGCATAGTTCCTGTGCCCAAGAATGCCAAGGTAACCTGTCTAAATGACTATCACACTGTACCACTCACATCTGTAGCCATGAAATTCTTTGAAAGGCTGGTCCTTGCTCATATCAACACCGACATTCCAGACACCCTGGACCCACTCAATTTTGCATACCACACCTCAACAGATCCACAGATGACACATTCTCTATTGCACTCCACACTGCCCTTTCCCCCCTGGACAAAAGGAAAACCTATGTGAGAATGTTGTTCATTGACTTTAGCTCAGCATACAACACCATAGTGCCCTCAAAGCTCATCACTAAGCTAAGTTCCCTGGGACAAAACACCTTCCTCTTGAACTGAATCCTGGACTCCAGGATCCAGTTGCCGCCCCCCAGGTGGTGAAATAGTCAACAACACATCCTCCACACTAACTCTCAACATAGGGGGCCCCTCGGATGAGTGCTTAGTACCCTCCTGTACTCCCTGTTAGTCCCCTCCTGTACTCCCATGGTGAGGGCACTATGACTGCGTGGCTGCGCATGACTCCAACACCATCATTAAGTTTGCCAAGGATACAACTGCGGTAGGCCTGATCACCGATGACGATGAGACTTGGCAGTGTGGTGCCAGGACAACAACCTCTCCCTCAATGTCAGTAAGACAAAGGAGCTTATTGTGGACTACAGGAAATGGAGGGCCGAGCACGCCCCCATTCACATTGTAATGGCTGTAATGGAGCGGGTCGAGAGCTTCAAGTTCCACTAAGGATCTATCATGGTCCAGACACACCAACACAGTCGTGAAGAGGGCACAACAACACCTCTTCCCTCTCAGAAGGCTGAAAAGATTTGGCATGGGTCCCCAGATCCTCAAAAGGTTCATCAGCTGCACCATCGAGAGCATCTTGACTGGTTGCATTACCTCTTGGTATGGGAACTGCTTTGCATCAGACTGCAAGGCGCTACAGAGGGTAGTGCTTACGGTCCATTACATCACTGGGGCTGAGCTCCCTGCTATCCAGGACCTCTATACCAGGCAGTGTCAGAGGAAGCCCCCCAAAATTGTCAGACTTCAGCCACAGACTGTTCTCTCTGCTACCATATGGCAAGCGGTACAAATGCACCAAGTTTGGACCCTGAACAGCTTCTACCCTCAAGCCATAAGACTTCTAAACAAGCCGGCTAAATAGCCACAAGACTTCTAAACAAGACTGCTAAATAGCTAATAAAATGGCTACCTGGACTACCTGCATCGACCTATTTTACTCTTTTGCACTCTCTATGCACACACACTAGACTCCACACACACACACACACACACACACACACACACACACACACACACACACACACACACACACACACACACACACACACACACACACACACACACACACACACACACACACACACACACACACACACACACACACACACACACACGTTGCTGCTAGTCACTTTACCCCTACCTACTGTATATGTATAGTACATGGCTGCCTCAATTACCTCGGTACTTCCTGTATATAGTCATGTTATTTCTACTTCCTGTATATAGCCATGTTATTTCTACTCCCTGTATATATATCTAATGGGTGTGTATTGGTGGCAGGGAAGTCAGGCGCAGGAGAACGAACTTGTTATAAACGGAGTCGTTTACTAAGTGCTCATAAAACTCATAAAACCAAAATATACTAAATAATAAAAGTGGGTACAAAACCCATCGTACACCAAACATAACTTGCACATAACATACAATCAAACAATCTCCGACAAGGACATGAGGGGAAACAGAGGGTTAAATATACAACATGTAATTGATGGGATTAGAACCAGGTGTGAAGGTAGACAAGACAAAACCAATGGAAAATGAAAAATGGATCAGCGATGGCTAGAAGGTCGGTGACGTCGACCGCCGAACACCGCCTGAACAAGGAGAGGGACCGACTGACAATATAGCCATGTTATTTTCTACTCCCTGTATATAGCCATGTTATTTTCTACTTCCTGTATATAGTCATGTTATTTTCTACTCCCTGTATTTAGCCATTGTTATTTTCTACTCCCTGTATATAGTCATGTTATTTTCTACTTCCTGTATATAGTCATTTTATTTTCTACTCCCTGTATATAGTCATGTTATTTTCTACTCCCTGTATATAGATACTCATGTTATTTTCTACTCCCTGTATATAGTCATGTTATTTTCTACTCTCTGTATATAGTCATGTTATTTTCTACTTCCTGTATATAGTCATGTTATTTTCTACTCCCTGTATATAGTCATGTTATTTTCTACTTCCTGTCTATAGCCATGTTATTTTCTACTCCCTGTATAATGCCATGTTATTTTCTACTCCATGTATATAATCATGTTATTTTCTACTTCCTGTATATAGTCATGTTATTTTCTACTTCCTGTATATAGCCATGTTATTTTCTACTCCCTGTATATAGTCATGTTATTTTCTACTTCCTGTATATAGTCATGTTATGTTCTACTCCCTGTATATAGTCATGTTATTTTCTGCTCCCTGTCTATAGTCATGTTATTTTCTACTCCCTGTATATAGCCATGTTATTTTCTACTTCCTGTATATAGCCATGTTATTTTCTACTTCCTGTATATAGTCATGTTATTTTTTACTTCCTGTATATAGTCATGTTATTTTCTACTTCCTGTGTATAGCCGTATTATTCACTGTATCAATTGTTAAATTTTTTATTGAACATTTCACTGTTAGGATACTCCTGTTGTGTACGAAGCATGTGACAAATAACATTTGATTTGAATTCTCTGTCTGTCTCTCACTTTCTCGCTCTCACTCTCTCTCTTTATTCTTCTCTCTCTATTCCTCCCTATCTCTCCGTCTCTGTCTCTCTCTGTCCCCTCGCCAGCCCTTTTTCTTTCCGACTCTGTCTCTCTTCCTCTCTGTATGTTTCAACAGTAGTGCTGATAGCTGCAGTCTTACAGAGAACTGCATGTTGCTGTTATTGATGTGTGGGCTCAAAGGATCCCAGACTGCCTGACTGCCAGAAGAAAGGCACTCCACTCTGTCTCTATATTGAGCCCTCAATAGGTGCTGTCTGTAGTGTACTATAGTGTAGCAGCACACAGCTAGAAGGAGAATATAACCTCATTAGTTGCTAGAGGTCCATTTCCAACACAGTTCTATTCATTATAACTCTGCTTGTGTTGGAGGTGTGTGAATGCAAGGTTGACCTTGCATAGGTTGACCTATGTATCACAAATTAAATATTGACTTCCATGAAGAAATAACTACCAGTGAATGAACTTAAGTAATTATTTTGTAATAGCATTATTTCCTGCATTAATGTACCTAGTAGTAGTTACCACTTTTATTTCCTGCATCAGTGTAGGATGAGACTCCCCTGCTTCTCTAACATGTAATATTCATACACCGCCTGCCTGCAATTGGACACTGTTATGTAAATGCTCAGAGCCCACAGTGCATGCTGGGAAATATTATTGCATTGGCACCTGCACATTGCTGTCTCTAGAAAGGTTTCCTCTCCTTTAGACTGTATATGTGAACATAACTGAGAAAGCACAGCAGGACTATACACCAAGACATATCTACTTATGATTCCTCCCTCCCTCTACTTATCCATTCCCCTAAAGTGCAATGGCAAAGAAAGAGTGGAGGCAAGCATATGAGGGAGGGAGGGACTGTGGCACCACAGGCATTTTATTAAGCAGGCAATAAAAAGATGGGGACGAGGCATCTCTGACATCTAAGGCCCCTGTCGTCCAGACTGACGCAGCCTCCTCTGCTTTCGTCTCTCTCTACCGAGGATAGGAGGGATGAAAATAACAACAGCAATAACTATGCTCAGGAGAGAGAGGGGAAGAGGGAGAGATGGAGGGAGGGATTGAGAGAAAGGGGCAGAGGGGTGTCGTAAACAACAATGCTAACTACATATACCCTACATAAAATAGCTACATAAAATAAAATAGAGTAAAACAGCTGTAAGTAGCAGTAGAAGTATCGTTGTCTGTTAGTTTACTCTAATCAGGGGAGGGCTGGTAGGGTTGGGGAAAATTATCATACAAAAAATAATATAATAAATAAGGGGCATTATAAATGATGCAAACAATTAAATTGATAGAACCCAAAATCTATCTGCAATATTTAAGCAGGGGATCTAACCCCCCATTGGTTGGTTGGTGCTATTTTTACTACGGTGCAGGAGGAGGAGGATGAAGTGGAATAGAAATGCGAGCTCTGCATAATGCATGCCCCCTGTGGAGCCACGGATCTGCCTTACACAATCAGGTGCTCTCTCTCAGGGACCACAGAGAGAGACAGACTGACAGACAGACCGCCAGACAATTTCTGGGCCAATCTTAGGTCTCATACCTGTCTCTTGGTTCCCCGCTTTGTCTGTGTTATGATTTCCCTCTCTGTGCATCAAAACTATTTGTGTGAGCAGAACAATTGTCTTAAAGGCCTTGAAAAAACATGCAGTTCTTTATTTAGCTATGCTGTTCAATGTCCATTTCATCGAGTCCACTTCAATGGTTCTGGACTTGGAAAAATCTGTGTGGCTGAGTTGGCCCAGTGCATCCTCACTTCGATGGGCCACTCAGTGTTAATGCTTTGTGGGCTTCACATGACCCTATCCAAAGCAATTTAGATCATGGACAGTCAATCCCTACAATTTCTATCGATGCCAACACCATAATTGGATTGTGTCTGGACAGAGTGGTAGGATCCCAAATGGCACCCTGTTCCCTATATAGTGCACTACTTTTGACCAGCTCTGGTCAAATTAGGGAATAGGCTGCCATTTGGGATGCAGCCTGAGATTCAGGAGATGGAAGATGGAGGTGAATCAGAACATAAAGTGTCTGCTGAGGGGGAGGTCATCAGGCCCTGTAGAGGAGAACAGGACAACAGGATGTTATGTTGACCATTGCCTGCTTCTCCTTTACGTCCTGTTTATTGACATTAGTTGACATTTATAGAGTTATGTGCATATTTGATGTTCTATCGCCTTCGCATACGTTTATGTATTTGTGTGTCTATGTTTATGCATGCGTGTGTGTCGGTGTGTGCAGCCCTTGGCTTCGACCTTGGCAGTTGATATGTCATTGGTGGCACACCACAGATGGCTGATCCCAGCAACTCTCCCCTCTAACCTGTGACAACCACTCACTATCCCCAGACCCACCCATCTCTCTATCACATCATCACACATGCACACACACATGCACACACGCGCACACACACACACACATACACACAAACACACACACACACACACACAGTATATACCACATGTAGAATTCTGGTAAAGCCACCAGTACACTGGGTTTACCTGTAACGCTCTGGGTGTTGTGGGTGTGAAGTCAGGTGCAGGAAACACAGAGTTCAATATAGTGCTATTTAATGCACACACGGTGAACCACGGCCACCCCACGAAACACTGGGTGCTCAAAACAAATGCCCCAAACACGGGGGACGAAAACAGTCCAGCAAAATCCACGACCATGAACAAACACGTTCCTCTACTACATACACGGAGTAAACAATTAGCAAGTCAATAACACAGTAGAAAAAAAAATGGGCAGTCTATATACAATGTGTGCAAAAGGCATGAGGAGGTAGGCGAATAATACAATTTTGCAGATTAACACTGGAGTGATAAATGATCAGATGGTCATGTACAGGTAGAGATATTGGTGTGCAAAAGAGCAGGAAAGTAAATAAATAAAAACAGTATAAAAACAGTATGGGAATGAGGTAGGTGAAAATGGGTGAGCTATTTACCTATAGACTATGTACAGCTGCAGCGATCGGTTAGCTGCTCAGATAGCTGATGTTTGAAGTTGGTGAGGGAGATAAAAGTCTCCAACTTCAGCGATTTTTGCAATTCGTTCCAGTCACAGGCAGCAGAGTACTGGAACGAAAGGCGGCCAAATGAGGTGTTGGCTTTAGGGATGATCAGTGAGATACACCTGCTGGAGCGCGTGCTACGGATGGGTGTTGCCATCGTGACCAGTGAACTGAGATAAGGCGGAGCTTTACCTAGCATGGACTTGTAGATGACCTGGAGCCAGTGGGTCTGGCGACGGATATGTAGTGAGGGCCAGCCGACTAGAGCATACAAGACGCAGTGGTGGGTGGTATAAGGTGCTTTAGTGACAAAACGGGTGGCACTGTGATAGACTGCATCCAGTTTGCTGAGTAGAGTGTTGGAAGCCATTTTGTAGATGACATCGCCGAAGTCGAGGATCGGTAGGATAGTCAGTTTTAGTGCTAACGCTCTGTCAACATAATTCCCAGCTGCGGCTGAATCGACGAGCACCTTATGCTGGGTATGCTGGGAGAACTCAATGAAACAAACACGTACAAGCAGGTGGACACCAGGGGACTCTGGATGAGAGTGGTGCATACTCACCTGGGGTGACGCCAGAGTGCCCTGCCTGCTGCCTCGACTCCCAGAGGGACCAACCCAGCACCGACCGCCAGTGTGCCCTCTGCGGCCACAGAGGGTGCACGTGAAGGCCTCCTCCAGCCTCCCTATGCGCAGCCCCTCCCAACTCCATGGGCACCGGAGCAGGAGTGCTGGGAGATGGAACTGACAGAGCCCCCTTAGGACGTCCACAGATGACCAGCAGGTTATCCAACCAGATGGACATATCCACCAGTTGGTCAAAGGTGGTGGTGGCATCCCTGCAGGCCGACTCCCGTCGGATGTCCTCACGTAAGCTGCATCGATAGTGGTCGATGAGGGCCCTGTCATTCCATCCTGCTCCGGTGGCCGAGGTCCGGAACTCCAGTGTGAAATCCTGTGCGCTCCTCGTCCCCTGCCTCAAATGAAAGAGTCGTTCACCCGCTGCTCTACCTTCGGGCGGATGGTCAAAGACGGGTAAACTCCTCGAAGTGGTCCAACGCGGCGTCTTCCTCTTCCCACACGGTGTTTGCCCACTCCAGAGCTCTCCTCGAGAGGCATGAGATGAGGGTGGATACTCTCTCCCTTCCTGAGGGAGCTGGGTGAACAGTGGCCAGGTATAGGTCCAGTTGTAAAGGAACCCCTGGCACTGTGTGGCCGTCCCATCATACTCCCTGGGAAGGGAGAGACGTATTCCACTGGAGCTGGATCCGGACGGGACGGGTAGAGAGAACCCCAGTTGAGCTGGTCGAGGCGCTGGAGAGTCTTCCTGTCTCTCCCAGCGGTCCATGGTCTG
Source organism: Oncorhynchus keta (assembly GCF_023373465.1). NCBI lineage: Eukaryota > Metazoa > Chordata > Actinopteri > Salmoniformes > Salmonidae > Oncorhynchus > Oncorhynchus keta. The sequence continues at coordinate 32,445,122 of NC_068454.1, forward strand.
GACAACGCGATCCATCATAGCCGCGTGTTCCTGGACGCGTTCCTCGACTCCTCTGACCAGGGTACCTGCTCCTCCTGAATCCATGGTTGGTGTAGGATTCTGTTAGGAGTGTGTATCGGAGGCGAAGTCAGGTGCAGGAGAGGATGGAACAGTAGTGGAGAGGGTAGCAAGTTTTAAGTTCCTCGGCATACACATCACAGACAAACTGAATTGGTCCACTCACACTGACAGCGTCGTGAAGAAGGCGCAGCAGCGCCTCTTCAACCTCAGGAGGCTGAAGAAATTCGGCTTGTCACCAAAAGCACTCACAAACTTCTACAGATGCACAATCGAGAGCATCCTGGCGGGCTGTATCACCGCCTGGTACGGCAACTGCTCCGCCCTCAACCGTAAGGCTCTCCAGAGGGTAGTGAAGTCTGCACAACGCATCACCGGGGGCAAACTACCTGCCCTCCAGGACACCTACACCACCCGATGTTACAGGAAGGCCATAAAGATCATCAAGGACATCAACCACCCGAACCAGTGCCTGTTCACCCCGCTATCATCCAGAAGGCGAGGTCAGTACAGGTGCATCAAAGCTGGGACCGAGAGACTGAAAAACAGCTTCTATCTCAAGGCCATCAGACTGTTAAACAGCCACCACTAACATTGAGTGGCTGCTGCCAACACACTGTCATTGACACTGACCCAACTCCAGCCACTTTAATAATGGGAATTGATGGGAAATTATGTAAATATATCACTAGCCACTTTAAACAATGCTACCTTATATAATGTTACTTACCCTACATTATTCATCTCATATGCATACGTATATACTGTACTCTACATCATCGACTGCATCCTTATGTAATACATGTATCACTAGCCACTTTAACTATGCCACTTTGTTTACTTTGTCTACATACTCATCTCATATGTATATACTGTACTCGATACCATCTACTGTATGCTGCTCTGTACCATCACTCATTCATATATCCTTATGTACATATTCTTTATCCCCTTACACTGTGTATAAGACAGTAGTTTTGGAATTGTTAGTTAGATTACTTGTTGGTTATCACTGCATTGTCGGAACTAGAAGCACATGCATTTCGCTACACTCGCATTAACATCTGCTAACCATGTGTATGTGACAAATAAAATTTGATTCGATTTGATTCGAGAGCAGAGTGTAATGAACAGGCACACTTTTTATTCTGGTCAAAATGACAGCACAAAATAACATAAAATGTGCCCAAAACACGGAACATAGACAAAAAGTAATGCGCATAACAATATCCACAATACAAAAATACACGTAACACAAAACAATCCTACACAAAGACATGATGGGGAATCAAGGAATAAATACATATGAATTGATTGGGGAATGAAAACCAGACAAAACAAATGGATACATGAAAAATGGAGCGGCGATGGCTAGAAAACCGGTCATGTCGACCGTCGAACGTCGCCTGAACAAGGTGAGGAGCCGATTTCGCCGGAAGTCATGACAATATTAGTGAGCTACGTCAAGAGTCCAGTATTATCAATAAATATGTGGTGTGTATAAACAGTGTAACTAAAATGTACAGTATTAGAAATATTATGATGAGTTACATTGGAGATACTGTTTTTAAATACATAGTGTGGAACTGGTAGTGACGTGTGGTTCAATGTCTCTATGCGATGGTTACCAAACGTTTTATAGTCCCATACCCCTTCAAACATTCAACCTCCAGCGGCGTACCCCCTCTAGAACCAGGGTCAGCATACTCTCAAATGTTGTTTTTTGTCATCATTGTAAGCTAGAAGCTGTTCAACAGTCTGATGGTCTGGTGATAGAAGCTGTTCAATAGTCTGATGGAATGGTAATAGAAGCAGTTCAACAGTCTGATGGTCTGGTAAAAGAAGCAGTTCAACAGTCTGATGGTCTGGTAAAAGAAGCAGTTGAACAGTCTAATGGTCTGGTGATAGAAGCTGTTCAACAGTCTGATGGTCTGGTAAAAGAAGCTGTTCAACAGCATGATTGTAATTGAAGCTGTTCAACAGTCTGATGGTCTGGTAATAGAAACTGTTCAACAGTCTGATGGTCTGGTGAAAGAAGCTGTTCAACAGTCTGATGGTCTGGTGATAGAAGCTGTTCAATAGTCTGATGGAATGGTAATAGAAGCAGTTCAACAGTCTGATGGTCTGGTAAAAGAAGCAGTTCAACAGTCTGATGGTCTGGTAAAAGAAGCAGTTGAACAGTCTAATGGTCTGGTGATAGAAGCTGTTCAACAGTCTGATGGTCTGGTAAAAGAAGCTGTTTCACTTTCTGATGGTCTGGTAAAAGAAGCTGTTCAACAGCATGATTGTAATTGAAGCTGTTCAACAGTCTGATGGTCTGGTAATAGAAACTGTTCAACAGTCTGATGGTCTGGTGAAAGAAGCTGTTCAACAGTCTGATGGTCTGGTGAAAGAAGCTGTGCAACAGTCTGATGGTCTGGTAATAGAAGCTGTTCAACAGTCTGATGGTCTGGTAATAGAAGCTGTTCAACAGTCTGATGGTCTGGTGAAAGAAGCTGTTCAACAGTCTGATGGTCTGGTAATAGAAGCTGTTCAACAGTCTGATGGTCTGGTAATAGAAGCTGTTCAACAGTCTGATGGTCTGGTAATAGAAGCTGTTCAACAGTCTGATGGTCTGGTAAAAGAAGCTGTTCAACAGTCTGATGGTCTGGTGAAAGAAGCTGTTCAACAGTCTGATGGTCTGGTAAAAGAAGCTGTTCAACAGTCTGATGGTCTGGTAAAAGAAGCTGTGCAACAGTCTGATGGTCTGGTAATAGAAGCTGTGCAACAGTCTGATGGTCTGGTAAAAGAAGCTGTTCAACAGTCTGATGGTCTGGTGAAAGAAGCTGTTCAACAGTCTGATGGTCTGGTAATAGAAGCTGTTCAACAGTCTGATGGTCTGGTAAAAGAAGCTGTTCAACAGTATGATTGTAATTGAAGCTGTTCAACAGTCTGATGGTCTGGTAAAAGAAGCTGTTCAACAGTCTGATGGTAAAAGAAGCTGTTCAACAGTCTGATGGTCTGGTGAAAGAAGCTGTTCAACAGTCTGATGGTCTGGTAATAGAAGCTGTTCAACAGTCTGATGGTCTGGTGAAAGAAGCTGTTCAACAGTCTGATGGTCTGGTAATAGAAGCTGTTCAACAGTCTGATGGTCTGGTAAAAGAAGCTGTTCAACAGTATGATTGTAATTGAAGCTGTTCAACAGTCTGATGGTCTGGTGAAAGAAGCTGTTCAACAGTCTGATGGTCTGGTAAAAGAAGCTGTTCAACAGTATGATTGTAATTGAAGCTGTTCAACAGTCTGATGGTCTGAAAGAAGCTGTTCAACAGTAAAAGAAGCTGTTCAACAGTATGATTGTAATTGAAGCTGTTCAACAGTCTGATGGTCTGGTAATAGAAGCTGTTCAACAGTATGATTGTAATTGAAGCTGTTCAACAGTCTGATGGTCTGGTAAAAGAAGCTGTTCAACAGTATGATTGTAATTGAAGCTGTTCAACAGTCTGATGGTCTGGTAAAAGAAGCTGTTCAACAGTCTGATGGTCTGGTAATAGAAGCTGTTCAACAGTCTGATGGTCTGGTAATAGAAGCTGTTCAACAGTCTGATGGTCTGGTAATAGAAGCTGTTCAACAGTCTGATGGGTAGAAGCTGTTCAACAGTCTGAAGGTCTGGTGAAAGAAGCTGTTCAACAGTCTGATGGTCTGGTAAAAGAAGCTGTTCAACAGTCTGATGGTCTGGTGAAAGAAGCTGTTCAACAGTCTGATGGTCTGGTAAAAGAAGCTGTTCAACAGTCTGAAGGTCTGGTAATAGAAGCTGTTCAACAGTCTGATGGTCTGGTAATAGAAGCTGTTCAACAGTCTGAAGGTCTGGTAATAGAAGCTGTTCAACAGTCTGATGGTCTGGTAAAAGAAGCTGTTCAACAGTATGATTGTAATTGAAGCTGTTCAACAGTCTGATGGTGATAGAAGCTGTTCAACAGTCTGATGGTCTGGTAATAGAAGCTGTTCAACAGTCTGATAGAAGCTGTTCAACAGTCTGATGGTCTGGTGAAAGAAGCTGTTCAACAGTCTGATGGTCTGATAGAAGCTGTTCAACAGTCTGATGGTCTGGTAATAGAAGCTGTTCAACAGTCTGATGGTAATAGAAGCTGTTCAACAGTCTGAATAGAAGCTGTTCAACAGTCTGATGGTCTGGTGAAAGAAGCTGTTCAACAGTCTGATGGTCTGGTAATAGAAGCTGTTCAACAGTCTGATGGTCTGGTAAAAGAAGCTGTTCAACAGTCTGATGGTCTGGTAATAGAAGCTGTTCAACAGTCTGATGGTAATAGAAGCTGTTCAACAGTCTGATGGTCTGTTGGTGAAAGAAGCTGTTCAACAGTCTGATGGTCTGGTAATAGAAGCTGTTCAACAGTCTGATGGTCTGTAATAGAAGCTGTTCAACAGTCTGATGGTAATAGAAGCTGTTCAACAGTCTGATGGTCTGGTGATAGAAGCTGTTCAACAGTCTGAGAAGCTGTTCAACAGTCTGGTAATAGAAGCTGTTCAACAGTCTGATGGTCTGGTGATAGAAGCTGTTCAACAGTCTGATGGTCTGGTGATAGAAGCTGTTCAACAGTCTGATGGTCTGGTAATAGAAGCTGTTCAACAGTCTGATGGTCTGGTAAAGAAGCTGTTCAACAAAGTCTGATGGTAATAGAAGCTGTTCAACAGTCTGATGGTCTGGTGTTCAACAATGAGAAGCTGTTCAACAGTCTGATGGTGAAGAAGCTGTTCAACAGTCTGATGGTAATAGAAGCTGTTCAACAGTCTGATGGTCTGGTCTGAAGCTGTTCAACAGTCTGATAGAAGCTGTTCAACAGTCTGATGGTCTGTAATAGAAGCTGTTCAACAGTCTGATGGTCTGGTAATAGAAGCTGTTCAACAGTCTGATGGTAATAGAAGCTGTTCAACAGTCTGATGGTAATAGAAGCTGTTCAACAGTCTGATGGTCTGGTAGAAGCTGTTCAACAGTCTGATGTCAACAGTCTGGTAATAGAAGCTGTTCAACAGTCTGATGGTCTGGTAATAGAAGCTGTTCAACAGTCTGATGGTCTGGTAATAGAAGCTGTTCAACAGTCTGATGGTCTGGTAATAGAAGCTGTTCAACAGTCTGATGGTGTAATAGAAGCTGTTCAACAGTGATGGTAATAGAAGCTGTTCAACAGTCTGATGGATAGAAGCTGTTCAACAGTCTGATGGTAATAGAAGCTGTTCAACAGTCTGATGGTGTAATAGAAGCTGTTCAACAGTCTGATGGTAATAGAAGCTGTTCAACAGTCTGATGGTCTGGTGATAGAAGCTGTTCAACAGTCTGATGGTGATAGAAGCTGTTCAACAGTCTGATGGTAATAGAAGCTGTTCAACAGTCTGATGGTAATAGAAGCTGTTCAACAGTCTGATGGTAATAGAAGCTGTTCAACAGTCTGATGGTGTAATAGAAGCTGTTCAACAGTCTGATGGTAATAGAAGCTGTTCAACAGTCTGATGGTAATAGAAGCTGTTCAACAGTCTGATGGTCTGTAATAGAAGCTGTTCAACAGTCTGATGGTGTAATAGAAGCTGTTCAACAGTCTGATGGTGAAGCTGAAGCTGTTCAACAGTCTGATGGTAATAGAAGCTGTTCAACAGTCTGATGGTAATAGAAGCTGTTCAACAGTCTGATGGGTAATAGAAGCTGTTCAACAGTCTGATGGTAATAGAAGCTGTTCAACAGTCTGAAGCTGTTCAACAGTCTGGTAATAGAAGCTGTTCAACAGTCTGATGGTAATAGAAGCTGTTCAACAGTCTGATGGTCTGGTAATAGAAGCTGTTCAACAGTCTGATGGTGATAGAAGCTGTTCAACAGTCTGATAGAAGCTGTTCAACAGTCTGATGGTAATAGAAGCTGTTCAACAGTCTGATGGTCTGTAATAGAAGCTGTTCAACAGTCTGATGGTCTGTTCAACAGTCTGATGGTAATAGAAGCTGTTCAACAGTCTGATGGTAATAGAAGCTGTTCAACAGTCTGATGGTGATAGAAGCTGTTCAACAGTCTGATGGTAATAGAAGCTGTTCAACAGTCTGATGGTCTGGTAATAGAAGCTGTTCAACAGTCTGATGGTGATAGAAGCTGTTCAACAGTCTGATGGTAATAGAAGCTGTTCAACAGTCTGATGGTCTGATAGAAGCTGTTCAACAATAGAAGCTGCAGTCTGATGGTGATAGAAGCTGTTCAACAGTCTGATGGTCTGGTAATAGAAGCTGTTCAACAGTCTGATGGTCTGGTAATAGAAGCTGTTCAACAGTCTGATGGTAATAGAAGCTGTTCAACAGTCTGATGGTCTGGATAATAGAAGCTGTTCAACAGTCTGAGAAGCTGTTCAACAGTCTGATGCTGTTCAACAGTCTGGTAATAGAAGCTGTTCAACAGTCTGATGGTCTGGTAATAGAAGCTGTTCAACAGTCTGATGGTGATAGAAGCTGTTCAACAGTCTGATGGTGATAGAAGCTGTTCAACAGTCTGATGGTCTGGTAAAGAAGCTGTTCAACAGTCTGATGGTGGTAATAGAAGCTGTTCAACAGTCTGATGGTCTGATAGAAGCTGTTCAACAGTCTGATGGTGATAGAAGCTGTTCAACAGTCTGATGGTGATAGAAGCTGTTCAACAGTCTGAGTAATAGAAGCTGTTCAACAGTCTGATGGTGTAATAGAAGCTGTTCAACAGTCTGATGGTGATAGAAGCTGTTCAACAGTCTGATGGTCTGTTCAACAGTGATAGAAGCTGTTCAACAGTCTGATGGTCTGTTCAACAGTCTGATGGTAATAGAAGCTGTTCAACAGTCTGATGGTCTGGTAATAGAAGCTGTTCAACAGTCTGATGGTGATGCTGTTCAACAGTCTGATGGTGATAGAAGCTGTTCAACAGTCTGATGGTAATAGAAGCTGTTCAACAGTCTGATGGTCTGGTAAAAGAAGCTGTTCAACAGTCTGATGGTAATAGAAGCTGTTCAACAGTCTGATGGTAATAGAAGCTGTTCAACAGTCTGATGGTAATAGAAGCTGTTCAACAGTCTGATGGTAATAGAAGCTGTTCAACAGTCTGATGGTGATAGAAGCTGTTCAACAGTCTGGTAAAAGAAGCTGTTCAACAGTCTGATGGTAATAGAAGCTGTTCAACAGTCTGATGGTAATAGAAGCTGTTCAACAGTCTGATGGTCTGGTGATAGAATCTGTTCAACAGTCTGATGGTAATAGAAGCTGTTCAACAGTCTGATGGTAATAGAAGCTGTTCAACAGTCTGATGGTCTGGTGATAGAAGCTGTTCAACAGTCTGATGGTGATAGAAGCTGTTCAACAGTCTGATGGCCTGTTGATAGAAGCTGTTCAACAGTCTGATGGTAATAGAAGCTGTTTAACAGTCTGATGGTAATAGAAGCTGTTCAACAGTCTGATGGTAATAGAAGCTGTTCAACAGTCTGATGGTCTGTTCAACAGTCTGAAAAGAAGCTGTTCAACAGTCTGATGGTAATAGAAGCTGTTCAACAGTCTGATGGTGAATAGAAGCTGTTCAACAGTCTGATGGGTCTGTTCAAAGTCTGAGAAGCTGTTCAACAGTCTGATGGTAATAGAAGCTGTTCAACAGTCTGATAGAAGCTGTTCAACAGTCTGATGGTAATAGAAGCTGTTCAACAGTCTGATGGGTAATAGAAGCTGTTCAACAGTCTGATGGTCTGGTAATAGAAGCTGTTCAACAGTCTGATGGTAATAGAAGCTGTTCAACAGTCTGATGGTCTGGTAATAGAAGCTGTTCAACAGTCTGATGGTAATAGAAGCTGTTCAACAGTCTGATGGTCTGGTAATAGAAGCTGTTCAACAGTCTGATGGTCTGTAAAAGAAGCTGTTCAACAGTCTGATGGTAATAGAAGCTGTTCAACAGTCTGATGGTCTGGTGATAGAAGCTGTTCAACAGTCTGATGGTCTGTAATAGAAGCTGTTCAACAGTCTGATGGTAATAGAAGCTGTTCAACAGTCTGATGGTAATAGAAGCTGTTCAACAGTCTGATGGGTGATAGAAGCTGTTCAACAGTCTGATGGTAATAGAAGCTGTTCAACAGTCTGATGGTCTGTAATAGAAGCTGTTCAACAGTCTGATGGTCTGTAAATAGAAGCTGTTCAACAGTCTGATGGTCTGTAATAGAAGCTGTTCAACAGTCTGATGGTCTGGTAATAGAAGCTGTTCAACAGTCTGATGGTAATAGAAGCTGTTCAACAGTCTGATGGTGATAGAAGCTGTTCAACAGTCTGATGGTCTGGTAATAGAAGCTGTTCAACAGTCTGATGGTCTAATAGAAGCTGTTCAACAGTCTGATGGTAATAGAAGCTGTTCAACAGTCTGATGGTCTGGTGAAAGAAGCTGTTCAACAGTCTGATGGTAATAGAAGCTGTTCAACAGTCTGAGATAGAAGCTGTTCAACAGTCTGATGGTAATAGAAGCTGTTCAACAGTCTGATGGTCTGGTAATAGAAGCTGTTCAACAGTCTGATGGTCTGGATAGAAGCTGTTCAACAGTCTGATGGTAATAGAAGCTGTTCAACAGTCTGATGGTCTGGTAATAGAAGCTGTTCAACAGTCTGATGGTCTGGTAATAGAAGCTGTTCAACAGTCTGGTCTGGTAAAAGAAGCTGTTCAACAGTCTGATGGTCTGGTAATAGAAGCTGTTCAACAGTCTGATGGTCTGTTCAACAGTCTGATAGAAGCTGTTCAACAGTCTGATGGTCTGTAATAGAAGCTGTTCAACAGTCTGATAGAAGCTGTTCAACAGTCTGATGGTGATAGAAGCTGTTCAACAGTCTGATGGTGATAGAAGCTGTTCAACAGTCTGATGGTAATAGAAGCTGTTCAACAGTCTAGAAGCTGGTCTGATATAGAAGCTGTTCAACAGTCTGATGGTCTGGTAATAGAAGCTGTTCAACAGTCTGTCTGGTAATAGAAGCTGTTCAACAGTCTGATGGTGATAGAAGCTGTTCAACAGTCTGATGGTGATAGAAGCTGTTCAACAGTCTGATGGTAATAGAAGCTGTTCAACAGTCTGATGGTAATAGAAGCTGTTCAACAGTCTGATGGTAATAGAAGCTGTTCAACAGTCTGATGGTCTGGTAATAGAAGCTGTTCAACAGTCTGATGGTGATAGAAGCTGTTCAACAGTCTGATGGTGATAGAAGCTGTTCAACAGTCTGATGGTGATAGAAGCTGTTCAACAGTCTGATGGTGATAGAAGCTGTTCAACAGTCTGATGGTCTGGTAATAGAAGCTGTTCAACAGTCTGATGGTAATAGAAGCTGTTCAACAGTCTGATGGTGATAGAAGCTGTTCAACAGTCTGATGGTCTGGTAATAGAAGCTGTTCAACAGTCTGATGGTAATAGAAGCTGTTCAACAGTCTGATGGTGATAGAAGCTGTTCAACAGTCTGATGGTAATAGAAGCTGTTCAACAGTCTGATGGTGATAGAAGCTGTTCAACAGTCTGATGGTAATAGAAGCTGTTCAACAGTCTGATGGTGATAGAAGCTGTTCAACAGTCTGATGGTAATAGAAGCTGTTCAACAGTCTGATGGTAATAGAAGCTGTTCAACAGTCTGATGGTCTGGTAATAGAAGCTGTTCAACAGTCTGATGGGTAATAGAAGCTGTTCAACAGTCTGATGGTAATAGAAGCTGTTCAACAGTCTGATGGTCTGGTAATAGAAGCTGTTCAACAGTCTGATGGTCTGGTAATAGAAGCTGTTCAACAGTCTGATGGTCAACAGTCTGATAGAAGCTGTTCAACAGTCTGATGGTCTGGTAATAGAAGCTGTTCACAGTCTGAGTCTGATGGCTGTTCAACAGTCTGATGGTAATAGAAGCTGTTCAACAGTCTGATGGTAATAGAAGCTGTTCAACAGTCTGATGGTGATAGAAGCTGTTCAACAGTCTGATGGTCTGGTAAAAGAAGCTGTTCAACAGTCTGATGGTAATAGAAGCTGTTCAACAGTCTGATGGTAATAGAAGCTGTTCAAAGTCAGTCTGTTGGTAATAGAAGCTGTTCAACAGTCTGATGGTCTGGTAATAGAAGCTGTTCAACAGTCTGATGGTAATAGAAGCTGTTCAACAGTCTGATGGTCTGGTAATAGAAGCTGTTCAACAGTCTGATTGTAATAGAAGCTGTTCAACAGTCTGAAATAGAAGCTGTTCAACAGTCTGATGGTAATAGAAGCTGTTCAACAGTCTGATGGTAATAGAAGCTGTTCAACAGTCTGATGGTGCTGTTAATAGAAGCTGTTCAACAGTCTGATGGTAATAGAAGCTGTTCAACAGTCTGATGGTGATAGAAGCTGTTCAACAGTCTGATGGTGATAGAACAGTCTGATGGTGATAGAAGCTGTTCAACAGTCTGATGGTGATAGAAGCTGTTCAACAGTCTGATGGTAATAGAAGCTGTTCAACAGTCTGATGGTCTGTTCAACAGTGAATAGAAGCTGTTCAACAGTCTGATGGTGATAGAAGCTGTTCAACAGTCTGATGGTAAATAGAAGCTGTTCAACAGTCTAGAAGCTGTTCAACAGTCTGATGGTCTGGTAATAGAAGCTGTTCAACAGTCTGATGGTCTGTAATAGAAGCTGTTCAACAGTCTGATGGGTGGTAAAGAAGCTGTTCAACAGTCTGATGGTCTGGTAATAGAAGCTGTTCAACAGTCTGATGGTAATAGAAGCTGTTCAACAGTCTGATGGTAATAGAAGCTGTTCAACAGTCTGATGGTAATAGAAGCTGTTCAACAGTCTGATGGCTGTTCAACAGTCTGATGGTGATAGAAGCTGTTCAACAGTCTGATGGTCTGGTAATAGAAGCTGTTCAACAGTCTGATGGTGATAGAAGCTGTTCAACAGTCTGATGGTCTGGTAATAGAAGCTGTTCAACAGTCTGACTGGTAATAGAAGCTGTTCTGATCAACAGGTCTGGTAATAGAAGCTGTTCAACAGTCTGATGGTGGATAGAAGCTGTTCAACAGTCTGATGGTCTGGCTGTTAATGAGAAGCTGTTCAACAGTCTGATGGTCTGGTAATAGAAGCTGTTCAACAGTCTGATGGTGATAGAAGCTGTTCAACAGTCTGATGGTAATAGAAGCTGTTCAACAGTCTGATGGTAATAGAAGCTGTTCAACAGTCTGATGGTCTGGTAATAGAAGCTGTTCAACAGTCTGATGGTCTAGAAGCTGTTCAGAAGCTGTTCAACAGCTCTCAACAGTCTGATGGTGATAGAAGCTGTTCAACAGTCTGATGGTCTGGTAATAGAAGCTGTTCAACAGTCTGATGGTCTGTAATAGAAGCTGTTCAACAGTCTGATGGTCTGGTAATAGAAGCTGTTCAACAGTCTGATGGTGTAATAGAAGCTGTTCAACAGTCTGATGGTGGTGAAGAAGCTGTTCAACAGTCTGATGGTCTGGTAATAGAAGCTGTTCAACAGTCTGATGGTCTGGTAATAGAAGCTGTTCAACAGTCTGATGGATGATAGAAGCTGTTCAACAGTCTGATGGTAATAGAAGCTGTTCAACAGTCTGATGGTAATAGAAGCTGTTCAACAGTCTGATGGTCTGGTAATAGAAGCTGTTCAACAGTCTGATGGTAATAGAAGCTGTTCAACAGTCTGGTAAAGAAGCTGTTCAACAGTCTGATGGTAATAGAAGCTGTTCAACAGTCTGATGGTAATAGAAGCTGTTCAACAGTCTGATGGTGATAGAAGCTGTTCAACAGTCTGATGGTGATAGAAGCTGTTCAACAGTCTGATGGTGAAGCTGGTGATAGAAGCTGTTCAACAGTCTGAAGCTGTTCAACAGTCTGATGGTGGTAATAGAAGCTGTTCAACAGTCTGATGGTAATAGAAGCTGTTCAACATGGTCTGGTAATAGAAGCTGTTCAACAGTCTGATGGTCTGGTAAAGAAGCTGTTCAACAGTCTGATGGTGATAGAAGCTGTTCAACAGTCTGATGGTAATAGAAGCTGTTCAACAGTCTGATGGTGGTAATAGAAGCTGTTCAACAGTCTGATGGTCTGGTAATAGAAGCTGTTCAACAGTCTGATGGCTGTGGTGATAGAAGCTGTTCAACAGTCTGATGGTGATAAAAGCTGTTGGTAATAGAAGCTGTTCAACAGTCTGATGGTCTGGTAATAGAAGCTGTTCAACAGTCTGATGGTGGCTGTTCAACAGTCTGATGGAAGCTGTTCAACAGTCTGATGGTCTGGTAATAGAAGCTGTTCAACAGTCTGATGGTGATAGAAGCTGTTCAACAGTCTGATTGTAATAGAAGCTGTTCAACAGTCTGATGGTAATAGAAGCTGTTCAACAGTCTGATGGTAATAGAAGCTGTTCAACAGTCTGATGGTCTGGTAAAAGAAGCTGTTCAACAGTCTGATGGTAATAGAAGCTGTTCAACAGTCTGATGGTAATAAAGAAGCTGTTCAACAGTCTGATGGTAATAGAAGCTGTTCAACAGTCTGATGGTCTGGTAATAGAAGCTGTTCAACAGTCTGATGGTCTGGTAATAGAAGCTGTTCAACAGTCTGATGGTAATAGAAGCTGTTCAACAGTCTGATGGTAAAGAAGCTGTTCAACAGTCTGATGGTAATAGAAGCTGTTCAACAGTCTGATGGTCTGGTAATAGAAGCTGTTCAACAGTCTGATGGTGATAGAAGCTGTTCAACAGTCTGATGGTAATAGAAGCTGTTCAACAGTCTGAGTAATAGAAGCTGTTCAACAGTCTGATGGTAATAGAAGCTGTTCAACAGTCTGATGGTAATAGAAGCTGTTCAACAGTCTGATGGTCTGGTGAAAGAAGCTGTTCAACAGTCTGATGGTCTGGTAAAAGAAGCTGTTCAACAGTCTGATGGTAATAGAAGCTGTTCAACAGTCTGATGGTCTGGTGAAAGAAGCTGTTCAACAGTCTGATGGTCTGGTAATAGAAGCTGTTCAACAGTCTGATGGTCTGGTAATAGAAGCTGTTCAACAGTCTGATGGTCTGGTAAAAGAAGCTGTTCAACAGTCTGATGGTCTGGTAATAGAAGCTGTTCAACAGTCTGATGGTCTGGTAAAAGAAGCTGTGCAACAGTCTGATGGTCTGGTAAAAGAAGCTGTTCAACAGTCTGATGGGATAGAAGCTGTTCAACAGTCTGAATAGAAGCTGTTCAACAGTCTGATGGTCTGGTAATAGAAGCTGTTCAACAGTCTGATGGTCTGGTAAAGAAGCTGTTCAACAGTCTGATGGTCTGTAATAGAAGCTGTTCAACAGTCTGATGGTAATAGAAGCTGTTCAACAGTCTGATGGTAATAGAAGCTGTTCAACAGTCTGATGGTAATAGAAGCTGTTCAACAGTCTGATGGTTGGTAATAGAAGCTGTTCAACAGTCTGATGGTCTGGTAATAGAAGCTGTTCAACAGTCTGATGGTCTGGTAATAGAAGCTGTTCAACAGTCTGATGGTCTGGTAATAGAAGCTGTTCAACAGTCTGATGGTCTGTAAAAGAAGCTGTTCAACAGTCTGATTGTGATGGTAATAGAAGCTGTTCAACAGTCTGATGGTAATAGAAGCTGTTCAACAGTCTGATGGTCTGGTAATAGAAGCTGTTCAACAGTCTGATGGTCTGGTAATAGAAGAAGCTGTTCAACAGTCTGATGGTCTGGTAATAGAAGCTGTTCAACAGTCTGATGGTCTGGTAATAGAAGCTGTTCAACAGTCTGATGGTAATAGAAGCTGTTCAACAGTCTGGTCTGTAATAGAAGCTGTTCAACAGTCTGAATAGAAGCTGTTCAACAGTCTGATGGTCTGGTAATAGAAGCTGTTCAACAGTCTGATGGTCTGGTAATAGAAGCTGTTCAACAGTCTGATGGTAATAGAAGCTGTTCAACAGTCTGATGGTAATAGAAGCTGTTCAACAGTCTGATGGTCTGGTAATAGAAGCTGTTCAACAGTCTGATGGTCTGGTAATAGAAGCTGTTCAACAGTCTGATGGTCTGGTAATAGAAGCTGTTCAACAGTCTGATGGTCTAATAGAAGCTGTTCAACAGTCTGATGGTAATAGAAGCTGTTCAACAGTCTGAAGAAGCTGTTCAACAGTCTGATGGTAATAGAAGCTGTTCAACAGTCTGATGGTCTGGTAAAGAAGCTGTTCAACAGTCTGATGGTCTGGTAAAAGAAGCTGTGCAACAGTCTGATGGTCTGGTAATGGTAGAAGCTGTTCAACAGTCTGATGGTCTGGTGAAAGAAGCTGTTCAACAGTCTGATGGTAAAGAAGCTGGTCTGAAAGAAGCTGTTCAACAGTCTGATGGTCTGGTAATAGAAGCTGTTCAACAGTCTGATGGTCTGGTAAAAGCTGTTCAACAGTCTGATGGTCTAATAGAAGCTGTTCAACAGTCTGATGGTCTGCTGTTAAAAGAAGCTGTTCAGTCATGGTAATGATTCAACAGTCTGATGGTGATAGAAGCTGTTCAACAGTCTGATGGTCTGGTAATAGAAGCTGTTCAACAGTCTGATGGTCTGGTAATAGAAGCTGTTCAACAGTCTGATGGTGATAGAAGCTGTTCAACAGTCTGATGGTCTGGTAATAGAAGCTGTTCAACAGTCTGATGGTCTGGTAAAAGAAGCTGTTCAACAGTCTGATGGTCTGGTAAAGAAGCTGTTCAACAGTCTGATGGATAGAAGCTGTTCAACAGTCTGAATAGAAGCTGTTCAACAGTCTGATGGTCTGGTAATAGAAGCTGTTCAACAGTCTGATGGTGATGGTAATAGAAGCTGTTCAACAGTCTGATGGTGAAATAGAAGCTGTTCAACAGTCTGAGAAGCTGTTCAACAGTCTGATGGTCTGTAATAGAAGCTGTTCAACAGTCTGATGGTCTGGTAATAGAAGCTGTTCAACAGTCTGATGGTCTGGTAATAGAAGCTGTTCAACAGTCTGATGGTGGTAGAAGCTGTTCAACAGTCTGATGGTCTGGTAATAGAAGCTGTTCAACAGTCTGATGGTGTAAAGAAGCTGTTCAACAGTCTGATGGTCTGGTCAAAAGAAGCTGTTCAACAGTCTGATGGTCTGTAATAGAAGCTGTTCAACAGTCTGATGGTAATAGAAGCTGTTCAACAGTCTGATGGTCTGGTGATAGAAGCTGTTCAACAGTCTGATGGTCTGGTAAAGAAGCTGTTCAACAGTCTGATGGTAATAGAAGCTGTTCAACAGTCTGATGGTAATAGAAGCTGTTCAACAGTCTGATGGTGAAAGAAGCTGTTCAACAGTCTGATGGTCTGGAAAGAAGCTGTTCAACAGTCTGATGGTAAAAGAAGCTGTTCAACAGTCTGATGGTCTGGTGAAAGAAGCTGTTCAACAGTCTGATGGTCTGGTAAAAGAAGCTGTTCAACAGTCTGATGGTCTGGTAAAAGAAGCTGTTCAACAGTCTGATGGTAATTGAAGCTGTTCAACAGTCTGAAAGAAGCTGTTCAACAGTCTGATGGTCTGGTGATAGAAGCTGTTCAACAGTCTGATGGTCTGGTAATAGAAGCTGTTCAACAGTCTGATTGTAATTGAAGCTGTTCAACAGTCTGATGGTCTGGTAAAAGAAGCTGTTCAACAGTATGATTGTAATTGAAGCTGTTCAACAGTCTGATGGTCTGGTGAAAGAAGCTGTTCAACAGTCTGATGGTCTGGTAAAAGAAGCTGTGCAACAGTCTGATGGTCTGGTAATAGAAGCTGTGCAACAGTCTGATGGTCTGGTAAAAGAAGCTGTGCAACAGTCTGATGGTCTGGTAAAAGAAGCTGTTCAACAGTCTGATGGTCTGGTAAAAGAAGCTGTTCAACAGTCTGATGGTCTGGTAAAAGAAGCTGTTCAACAGTCTGATGGTCTGGTAAAAGAAGCTGTTCAACAGTCTGATGGTCTGGTAAAAGAAGCTGTTCAACAGTCTGATGGTCTCAACAGTCTGATGGTAAAAGAAGCTGTGCAACAGTCTGATGGTCTGGTAAAAGAAGCTGTGCAACAGTCTGATGGTCTGGTAATAGAAGCTGTTCAACAGTCTGATGGTCTGGTAAAAGAAGCTGTTCAACAGTCTGATGGTCTGGTAAAAGAAGCTGTGCAACAGTCTGATGGTCTGGTAAAAGAAGCTGTTCAACAGTCTGATGGTCTGGTGAAAGAAGCTGTTCAACAGTCTGATGGTCTGGTAAAAGAAGCTGTTCAACAGTCTGATGGTCTGGTAATAGAAGCTGTTCAACAGTCTGATGGTCTGGTGATTGAAGCTGTTCAACAGTCTGATGGTCTGGTGATAGAAGCTGTTCAACAGTCTGATGGTCTGGTAATAGAAGCTGTTCAACAGTATGATTGTAATTGAAGCTGTTCAACAGTCTGATGGTCTGGTGAAAGAAGCTGTTCAACAGTCTGATGGTCTGGTAATAGAAGCTGTTCAACAGTCTGATGGTCTGGTAATAGAAGCTGTTCAACAGTCTGATGGTCTGGTGATAGAAGCTGTTCAACAGTCTGATGGTCTGGTGATTGAAGCTGTTCAACAGTCTGATGGTCTGGTGATAGAAGCTGTTCAACAGTCTGGTGGTCTGGTGATACAATTTTAGCTCTCTGCACCTGAGCTTTCTCTGTAGAAGTTTGTGAGGGTCTTAAGGGAACATTGTTTTTAGCCTCCTTGGGTTGTAGAGGTGCTGTTTTGCTCTTTATTCACCACAATGTTGTTGTGGCGAGACCATTTCAGGTCCTCAGTGATGTGTATGCCGAGGAACTTGAAGCATTTGACCCACTCCACTTCCGCACCGTCGATGAGGATGGGGTGTTCTCTCTTCTCTCCTGTAGTCAGTCCATGATAAGGTCCTTCGTTTTGGTGACATTTAAGGAGAGGTTATGTTCCTGGCACCAGTCCGCCAGGGCTTTAACCTCCTGCCTGTAAGTTATCTCATCGTTCTTAATAATCAGGCCTACCACTGTTATGTCGTCAGCAAACTTGATGATTGAGTTGAAGTCGTGTGTAGTCACACAGTCATGGGTGAACAGGGAGTACAGGGTACATAAGAGTAGCAAGGGTACCATGGTGTCATTAATTAAAGACAGGAGAACTGGTAAGACATCCCACAGAAACAGACATATTGTGACTACTAGGTTCAGTGCTGTGCTCTCCTCTACTCCAGCAGTATGTAGAAATAGAACAGTAACATCTGAGCTGAAGCTAGGGGATGGGTGGCTGGAGGGATAGGCGGGTGGACTGTTGGGCTGGTGGGTGGATATATGAAAGGCTGGATGGATGGGCGGATGGACGGTTGGGCGGGTGAATGGACGGAAAGAACGACGGACAGGCTGCCGGGCGTACAGATGGATTGATGGATAGAGTGATGCTGATTGGTTGTGGCAGCAAGTAGACATGTGACGTATAGAAGGTTCCGGGCCTCCCCCCTCCATCTCTGTGATGACTAGGCTTTAATTACCGACTCCTCTATCTGACGCTTTCCCAATAATTAGAAATATTCAACCTCCTTCCTCCGAGCCTGGTAGAATACATTAGAGTCAACAATGAAATACAAAGTGACCTTCAGGGCTGAAGGGGACAGTTGGCTTTTAAAAAGGAAGCAGAAAAGGCTATTGTCCAATACTGCTGCTTTGCTTTATTAGGGAATTGGAAAGTTAGAAATGTATTCAAAGACTTCCAGTAGTGATTGTAGGAGCCATTTTAGTGTCTGTGAGATACTGCAGTATCAGACTTTGCATTTTATATGAAAGAACATGTTTTTATTCAAATGTGAGTATTTCTGTATTTGTTTGCAAAAAATGAAAGGTTTTCATGCAAGGACCCTTCATGGCCTGAAAAGACTCCGTAGGCAAAAGGTACTGTAAGTACGCCAACATAAAAACGCTGGCCACATCCCAATTATACACCGTGCCCTGAGATGTGTGCCATACTGCCATTTGCTTGTAGAATGAGAATAATTCCTATAATCAAATGTCTCTCATGGTGAACTCAGGTTTTCCATTTAGGTTGATTTTAAAGTGGACATGACATGCATTACACACACATCGTAAAATCAATCACAGCTCCTGCATCATAATCTCCACGTGTTCTAATCTCAATTAGGTCCCTCCTTGTCTCGTCCCACCTGGAGGATAAATACATGTTTAATCCGTTTTTAATCTGTGTTTAATCCATGTTAGGGAGAGTTCCTGAATGAAGTGATTAGTGAGATTAGCAGTGAACTAGTAGTAGGAGTGTGGTCGCTTTGGTAACCCTTCACTATAGGGTTGAATGGCGGGAACCCGGTTACCGAGTCTATGCTACAGTAATATAAAGGCTGACTGTGTCTACTTTACACATCTCCATCTGGCTTTCGGGGGTCACCTTATTTTTTAATTGTAACATTTTACATTTTTATTGCAGCTGCAATGTTTTAAAACAGCCTGTCACTCAAATATCGTTGCATTAAATCAGTGCACCTGAGAGCACTCTCTCGCAGTCTCTCTCAAATCCATTCAAATTGCATCGGAATAGATAATCCTGTTCTAGATTGATATAGGCATATGTACTGTATAGATATCCTAGCCTACCTCTTTCAGGTAATACAGTCAATGCAGTATTAGCCTTATATTTAACTAATTAATGATTGGTTATGCATAATAAGCTTCTAATTTATAGCCCCGGTCTCTTGCACAATACACACAAACCTGTGCTGCGCTGGCCTCTCTCCTTAAAAAAATGCTCCATAGCTCTTTCAAAAATAATATATTTATTTGTATTTAATTTAACTAGGCAAGTCAGTTAAGAACAAATTCCTATTTACAATGACACCCTACCCCAGCCAAACCTGGGCCAATTGTATGCCACCCTATGGGACTCCCAATCACTGGATGTGATACAGCCTGGATTCAAACCAGGGACTGTAGTGATGCCTCTTGCACTGAGATGCAGTGCCTTAGACCACTGCGCCACTCGGGAGCCGAGTTAGATGCAGACGGCTTTCACTTCTCTTCAGGAAGATTGAATGGTTATGGGTCTGAATAAATAAGTGCTTTAGCCGACCGCCATTGCGTGTTCGCTTTTCTTTCAAACTATCTGTGAATTCTATTGGCTGCTGTATATAACATTCAGCAAACAAGAGCTTGCGTCCCTCTTCGAATAGTCTATTGGTAAAAGAAATGCAATGAAAAAATGTCCAGTAAACTATTTTAGTCTAGCCTGTCCTACATGGGACTCCAAATCCAGGCTGTATCACATCCGGCCATGATTGGGAGTCCCATAGTAGGGTGGCGCACAATTGGCCCAGCATTTGGCCGGGGTAGGCCATCATTGTATATAAAAATGTGTTCTTAACTGACTTGCCTAGTTAAATAAAGGTAAAATTAATGTAAAATATATTATTGTCCTATATTATGCAAGCATGTCATTAGAATGATAAAGATAAGGACAATTAAACATATGTGACTGGCAGAACGGGTGTTGTATGTGGAGGATGAGGGCTGCAGTAGATATCTCAGAAAGGGGGGAGTGAGGCCTAAGAGCGTTTTGTAAATAAGCAACATCCAGTGGGTCTTGAAGCAACAACAGAGAGAGAGAAAGAGGAGGTAGGCCAACAACATTAGGATAAATATTATGAAAGGTATGTCAACCACTAATTATGCAAATAGGCCCTATTATATTTCAACATTAAAATCAGGTTCTCTCTCTGCATGTTCTCTCCCTGCATGTTCTCTCCCTGCTTTATCATCATTTGAAGGAGGTGCGTAATTCCAGTCCATTAAAATGGCGCCAGAAGAAATGGCAGCAAACAAGACGCACAAGATATTCTCCAAACATCCAGCAGGGCCGACATCCCCGTTATTTGCAAGAGGAAGCGACGCAGGTGCAGAGGACAAAGCCGGATGCCTGGTCAGGACCCGGAGAAGGCGACTGGGAAAGCTGCCGTTACCGTCAATACTACTCGCCAACGTGCAATCACTGGACAATAAACTAGACGAGGTACCATCACGAATATCCTACCAACGAGACATCAAAAACTGTAATATCCTATGTTTCACGGAATCGTGGCTGAATGACGACATAGATATTCAGCTAGCGGGATACACGCTGCACCGGCAAGGTAGAACAGCACACTCTGGTAAGACGAGGGAGGGCGGTCTGTGCATATTTGTAAACAGCAGCTAGTGCACAAAATCGAAGAAAGTCTCTAGATTTTGCTCGCCTGAAGTAGGGTATATTGTGATAAATTGCAGACC
>NC_068454.1:32467935-32525435 GCF_023373465.1 Oncorhynchus keta
AGGAGGGGGGACGGGGTTGCCCGTTCAAGGCATGACACAGACACGCTGCATGGTGGCAGGGGGCGGCCTGGTCCCCACCTGTCCCACTGGCGTGGCCTGAGAGGTGACGGAGAAGAGAGGGAGGAGGAGGGATAAACAGAAAGAGAGAGAGGGAGGGATAAACAGAGAGAGACAGAGAGAGGTAGGGCTAGGAGGGATGAGGAGAGGCTTGTAGGAAGAAGCCTGAGGCGGGTGTTGAATAGGATATGTAGAAATAGGAGTGAGAGTGGAGGCTTCAGATAATAAAGAATAGAATAATTTGGAGACATTGTATAATTCTTTTCTTAAAAGGATCAAATGGAAACTGCAGAGCTGGAAAGTGTAAGTTCACAGGGAAGAGGAAATGGTGTGTTTGTTATCAAACACAGAACTACATATAACACACCACATGGCACCGCATGGCAGACCTACATTGTACTTCCATGATGCAAAGCGGGAAAGCTCGACTGCAGTGATGGAGCATATGAGTAAGGGAGGGGTGTTTGTTTTCGCTCAGCCTCGTGAAGCCGTAGCCTAAGCCCCTCTGTCTTGGCAGTCAGGAGTCACAGGGTTAAACCCACTTGCCAAGTCCCTGCAAGCCTGGGCTGGGTGGTGCTGGGCGGTGCTGGGCCCCCTTGCTACTCCCCTCCACTGCACCTCCCCCTGCGTCTCCTCATCCCTCCTCTGCTCAGCCCAATTCAGATGTCATGTGTGTATTCTCCCCGGATCAAAGGGAGGTCACGTTAATTAACAGATTTCACACTCCTCTGCCAGCAAACACCCCCGTCTGTCCTCTCCTCCTTTCCTTCCCTCCCCTTCCTCCCCTCCCTTCTTTCTCCACGCCTCAGATTCGACGCAGTGTCAGAGAGGCATAAGACATGTTAATTACTGGCTCTTAATAAGCAAAAAAGGAAGAACCAATCAGAGCGCTCGGCTAGGGGTCATAGATGAAGGTCACGGCGGGTGCCTGGCCAGTAGGGGTGATCCAGGAGTGACGGAGGTGATCCCCTGCTTTCATCCATGTTGTCCAGTGAGGGTGTTGAGTCAGGGATCCGATCACCTGGTGGCGATTATGAAAGGAAACTCTTGACTCTTGCCTATGGGGGGGGGTATGTGTGGTGAGCAGTGTGTGTGTGCATGTGTGTATGTGTGCATGCACGCATATGTGTTTGTGTGTGTCTATGGCCTTTTCTTGCTTGGGCAAAAGTCTGTCCTCCATCTTATCTGCTCCGTCCTCTCTCCTCCGTAACGCGGAACCGATACGTGTAATAAGAGGAATGTGTCATTTCGGAACATGGTCCTCCCCTCCTCGATAGCCTCCTTTTGACGATGAAGCACAAGTGTATCCTGCCGCGGAAGAGTGCTGATATCTGCCACACCACCTTTGAATCAGATGTTATATTGTCAGAGGAGAAAAGCATGCACACATTCAAAACTATATTCTACTTACCCTTTTATCTATATCATGTCTTGCACAACTAACTTCATTTGTTTTTATCAATTTACACATTTATTTTGGGATCCACCCACGTAAACAGAATTTGCCTGATGATGCGCGAGCGGAGAAAGAGCTTCTCGTTTCATTTTCCTCAATTACCTTTGACCTTTTTCAAAAGGAGGCGAGGGAGGACAGAGGAGAGAGGACGCAAGAGTTGAGCAAATCTAATTGAGAAAACTCCTATGATCCGCACCTGGTGCTCCTCTCTTCCAGATGCTGCCTGGGCTAGGAGACACCTTTGAAGGCACACCAACTTTGGACCCCAGCCCAAATCACTGGAGTGCCTGGATGCCTTTTGAAGAGTTCCCTCTCAGTCCCATCACTCTTGCTGAGTGCACACAGAAGCGTCTCCAGTCTCCCATCGCTTGCAGACGTCCCAGGGTCCCAGCGTTTGGCATGGGCCGTAATCGTTTGTTATTAGTGACACGCCGTGTCCCACGCATACAAAATCAGCAGAAGGCAAGGGCAGAGGACACAGAGGACGGGAGGAAAGTGAGGTCTTGCATATTACTGACTGCCTGTCTAGCTGGCTGGGCGATAGACACGGAACCAGACATTGTGGGGCGTGTGGTACACAGGCACCCAGTCTGCATGATAATGGAGAAAGTTTGGACTGGAGAGGAGAGGAAACGGGGGAGGAAAGGAGAAGAGAGGAGGCGGAGGAAAGGAAAGGAGAGGAGAGATAGCAGTCAGTCCTGTTTCCTGCAAAAGTATAAGGCCTCCATCTCCACCCTCTGGGCACATAGACCTTTACATGCCTAATAGTATTCCACCTCTGCCAGATAGAGAGAAAAATAAAAATATATTCTGGGAATTTGACTCCTGCTTGGATTGTGTTGATAACAATCAAATGGTGTGCTATGTTATGTTTTCACCAATTCATGGAGGACAGGCATGCATAGCTGGATTGTGATGAGTATTATCTAAATATCTACTCCTCATCGCCATGTATTTCACAGGATGTTGGCATCCCATTGGCTGGAGCTACATAATCCCTCCCTCCCTCCCTCCAACGAATCCTGTGTCGAATCTGAGGTTAGAGGTCACATTATTTTTACCAGGGTTCAGCCTGGAGGACTATGGGAAGGAAAGGCTGTCCCCTCATAAACACATTCCATTCCAGTGATTCCATAGCCGGCAACATTCATATGGACCACATAAACAGTATATTTCTATGAGTATATTTAAATGCACGCTAATAATTCGATATTAAACTGATTAGGGTAGGCTGAGTGTGGCAATAGTCATGTTAAACCCCTTACTCTGCTTATCTTAATCAGCGTAAGGTCAAAATCGATGCAAGCATACGCCGACTAGAAACACCTGGTTTTCTGAGCAATCTTTCTAATTATTAGGACCTGTAAAACAGCTTCATCGGATTTCAAGCGGTGTATTTGATCTGTGCGTGTGCCAGCACCGGTATGCGCAGGAGAAGTGAGTCTGGAAAAACTCAAAGTATGCATCTTAGAAATAGTTTTCACATACAAACTTTATGCCTGAGGTCAGAATCAAAAATAACATAGTCACTGTGGTAGGTTTATTTTGATTGTCATTTATCAAAAGTCCCATCGAGTAGCCTCATTTCAGATGTGTCCATGTAAACAGGATTATAGGGAAATACTCATTCTTGCAAAGCATGTCAACTTTTTAAATGAACTATATATTAATCTGACTATCCACAATAATTGTATTATTGTGTGCATGTAACCGTGCTCAGGGATTCGGATTCCTCTAGGGTTGAATATGAACCAAACATGAATGGATATTGGTGATGGATGCAGTAAAGTGTTTCAGAACCATAAATGACTCACAAGAGGGTGGGACTGACTTACTTGTCTGTAGAAACCCTACAACCAATGAATTCAAATGCATGCTTCTCTGTTATTGATCCGGAAATATCCTGTCTGTAATTAATTCACAATAAATCAATGGTAACTTTGTTCAGCAGCAGGCTAGCAGCACAGAGGTCAGTGTATTCAACCAGCAAGTTCACACCTGCCCTTCAGGCAACCAATCACCAATCCATGACTTCCACAATCCTTAGAAAGAGAGAAGAAGAAGAATCAAATGGAAGATGGAGAGAGAATAAACAACAGAGAGTAGTAAAGGGAACTGTAGGGAACACATTAATACCCTCTGGAAACTCTTAACTCTGCCTGGACCTGGATCATGACTGCAGCTTCATTAGTGTTCCCACGTTAGTGTTCCCACGTTAGTGTTCCCCCTCCCTACTGCTGTGTCTGTGTGTACACTCCCTACTGCTGTGTCTGTGTGTACACTCCCTACTGCTGTGTCTGTGTGTACACTCCCTACTGCTGTGTCTGTGTGTACACTCCCTACTGCTGTGTCTGTGTGTACACTCCCTACTGCTGTGTCTGTGTGTACACTCCCCACTGTTGTGTCTGTGTGTTACACTCCCTACTGCTGTGTCTGTGTGTTACACTCCCTACTGCTGTGTCTGTGTGTTATACTCCCTACTGCTGTGTCTGTGTGTTACACTCCCTACTGCTGTGTCTGTGTGTTACACTCCCTACTGCTGTGTGTGTTACACTCCCTACTGCTGTGTCTGTGTGTTACACTCCCTACTGCTGTGTCTGTGTGTTATACTCCCTACTGCTGTGTCTGTGTGTTACACTCCCTACTGCTGTGTCTGTGTGTTACACTCCCTACTGCTGTGTCTGTGTGTTATACTCCCTACTGCTGTGTCTGTGTGTTACACTCCCTACTGCTGTGTCTGTGTGTTATACTCCCTACTGCTGTGTCTGTGTGTTACACTCCCTACTGCTTTGTCTGTGTGTTACACTCCCTACTGCTGTGTGTGTTACACTCCCTACTGCTGTGTCTGTGTGTTACACTCCCTACTGCTGTGTCTGTGTGTTATACTCCCTACTGCTGTGTCTGTGTGTTACACTCCCTACTGCTGTGTCTGTGTGTTACACTCCCTACTGCTGTGTCTGTGTGTTATACTCCCTACTGCTGTGTGTGTGTGTTACACTCCATACTACTGTGTGTGTTACACTCCATACTACTGTGTGTGTTACACTCCATACTACTGTGTGTGTTACACTCCCTACTGCTGTGTCTGTGTGTTACACTCCCTACTGCTGTGTGTGTGTGTTACACTCCCACTGCTGTCTGTGTGTTACACTCCATACTACTGTGTCTGTGTGTTACACTCCCTACTGCTGTGTCTGTGTGTTACACTCCCTACTGCTGTGTCTGTGTGTTATACTCCCTACTGCTGTGTGTGTTACACTCCCTACTGCTGTGTGTGTTACACTCCATACTGCTGTGTCTGTGTGTTACACTCCCTACTGCTGTGTCTGTGTGTTATACTCCCTACTGCTGTGTGTGTTACACTCCCTACTGCTGTGTGTGTTACACTCCCTACTGCTGTGTGTGTTATACTCCCTACTGCTGTGTGTGTTATACTCCCTACTGCTGTGTGTGTTACACTCCATAATGCTGTGTCTGTGTGTTACACTCCCTACTGCTGTGTCTGTGTGTTACACTCCCTACTGCTGTGTCTGTGTGTTACACTCCCTACTGCTGTGTGTGTGTGTTACACTCCATACTACTGTGTGTGTTACACTCCATACTACTGTGTGTGTTACACTCCCTACTGCTGTGTGTATGTGTGTTACACTCCATACTGCTGTGTGTGTTACACTCCATACTGCTGTGTGTGTTACACTCCCTACTGCTGTGTGTGTGTTACACTCCATACTGCTGTGTGTGTTACACTCCATACTGCTGTGTGTGTTACACTCCATACTGCTGTGTCTGTGTGTTACACTCCATACTGCTGTGTGTTACACTCCCTACTGCTGTGTGTGTGTGTTACACTCCATACTGCTGTGTGTGTGTTACACTCCATACTGCTGTGTGTATGTGTGTTACACTCCATACTGCTGTGTCTATGTGTGTGTTACACTCCATACTGCTGTGTGTGTGTTACACTCCATACTGCTGTGTGCCTGTGTGTTACACTACATACTGCTGTGTCTATGTGTTACACTCCTACTGCTGTGTGTGTTACACTCCCTACTGCTGTGTCTGTGTGTTACACTCCCTACTGCTGTGTCTGTGTGTTACACTCCCTACTGCTGTGTCTGTGTGTTACACTCCATACTGCTGTGTCTGTGTGTTACACTCCTACTGCTGTGTCTGTGTGTTACACTCCCTACTGCTGTGTGTGTGTTACACTCCACACTGCTGTGTGTGTTACACGCCCTACTGCTGTGTGTGTGTCTTACACTCCCTACTGCTGTGTGTGTTACACTCCCTACTGCTGTGTCTGTGTGTTACACTCCCTACTGCTGTGTGTATGTGTGTTACACTCCATACTGCTGTGTCTATGTGTGTGTTACACTCCATACTGCTGTGTGTGTGTTACACTCCATACTGCTGTGTGTATGTGTGTTACACTCCATACTGCTGTGTCTTTGTGTGTGTTACACTCCATACTGCTGTGTGTGTGTTACACTCCATACTGCTGTGTATGTGTGTTACACTCCATACTGCTGTGTGTGTTACACTCCATACTGCTGTGTGTGTTACACTCCATACTGCTGTGTGTTACACTCCATACTGCTGTGTGTG
This sequence comes from Oncorhynchus keta, assembly GCF_023373465.1. Taxonomy (NCBI): domain Eukaryota; kingdom Metazoa; phylum Chordata; class Actinopteri; order Salmoniformes; family Salmonidae; genus Oncorhynchus; species Oncorhynchus keta. Next base: position 32,474,054 of record NC_068454.1, read on the forward strand.
TTACACTCCATACTGCTGTGTGTGTGTTACACTCCATACTGCTGTGTGTATGTGTGTTACACTCCATACTGCTGTGTGTGTGTTACACTCCATACTGCTGTGTGTATGTGTGTTACACTCCATACTGCTGTGTGTATGTGTGTTACACTCCATACTGCTGTGTGTGCATCTGCTATGTACCCTGGCTCCATACTGTACTATGGAGCCAGAGAGCGGATAGTCCGGCAGGAGAGAGTTGGTGAGAGAGGCCCTGGAGTCTATCTGCCATGGATGGAGCTCCAGGTGTATCAGCCTGCCTGCCTGGGAATTATGGAGGCAATTAGGCCGGCTCACATCTCCAAGCAACTGGAACCGGATCAGCAGCCAGCCGTCCACTAATTGGACCATTGTCTCTAAAGAAAAGAGAAAAAGGGGAGAGGCAGGGAAGATAAGTGTGGGAGATTAATGTTTGGCCAAAAACAGATCTCAGAAGGCTGCTCAGTCACTGCTTGGGCTTTTATTTATTTAATAAAGGGTGGGATCTGTTGATTAGTGTTTGGATGAAAAATGGGGTCTGCGTCCGAAATGGCATCCTATTCCCTATATAGTGCACTACTTTTGACCAGAGCCCGGATGGACAAGTGCACTATGAATTGCACGTCATGATTATGGATGAAGACTGGGTGTCCTGAAACTGTGCTGTGAATTCTGATTTTGAATGAGTGTTACAACATCCCTGAAGGTTGGTCTGTATTCCCGGTCTTCCCATTCCCTGTCTGAAACAACACATAGTCTGACAATGGAATCATGGAAAGAGTCAGTTAGCTCTGGCCTCTCCCTCACACTCTGCTCTAATGCCCTCCTCTCACTCCCCCAGCTTTGGAAAATTCCTCAATGGGCAACAGCCATTTCCTTTATTTAGGTTCACATTCTGCTCATAGGCCGACATCCTAAAATTGTCCTGCTTTACTTTTGTGGTGAATGGAAAGTCAGAGGATGAGTCATTCTGGGACACACTGAACTCTCCAGAGAGAGCAACTGGGGAATATCTGTGTGTGTGTTTGTGTGTGTCACAGAGAGTGTCTGTTTCTCTCTCTCTCTCTCTGTGTGTGTGTGTGTGTTCTTGTGTCTGCATGCCCACTCACGTCCATGTGCGTGTATAAGTGTTGGTGAGGGGATGTCACAGCGAACCAGGGGGAGGAAACCAGGCCAACTGTCATGAGAGAGCTGGCGGTCAGACTTGACGTTCTGTCAGTGTACCTCTCTCTATCGCTCTCTCTCTCTCTCTCTCTCTCTCTCTCTCTCTCTCTCTCTCTCTCTCTCTCTCTCTCTCTCTCTCTCTCTCTCTCTCTCTCTCTCTCTCTCTCTCTCTCTCTCTCTCTCTCTCTCTCTCTCTCTCTCTCTCTCTCTCTCTCTCTCTCTCTCTCTCTCTCTCTCTCTCTCTCTCTCTCTCTCTCTCTCTCTCTCTCTCTCTCTCTCTCTCTCTCTCTCTCTCCCCACTCCTTCCCTCCTCCTCATCCCCTGTGCTGGATGATAACAGACACATGCCCCTCCCAGGCCACTCTGAGGCCACCACACTGCCACGTCTGCTTTGGTCACTGACTACAGCCTACAGTTGACTGCAGCTCGTCTGGTTATAAACCCACAACATGGACATTTTGTGTGTGTGTGTCATCCATCCCTATGAGGCCAATGGCCATGTCGACAGCCCTGTAAGCTTTCCTAAAAATTGGGACAACCTCTAAACACAGGGGGAAATATCTGCCACAAGCGAGCCACATCAGAACCAATGCTTTGTGGTTTCACAGTGCAGGTTAAAGAATACTTTTTGCAGGGAATGATTTAGATAGACGTGCCCTTTAGAAGTGTTTACAAAATATGTACATGACATCACTCCAAATACAGTGTTAAAAGGCAAGGATGGTATTTTTGTCATTACATAGATTTATAAGCATTTTCAAGCTCCTACCCAGAAAAACGGGAACATTCCCACTTAGTTTTTTTCGAACATTAAGATGATAAAGTCCCATGTTTTTGATAACAAAGTTTATACATTTTTTTTAAATGAAATATCCTTGGAACGTTTTCCTTACATTCACTAAAATGTTGTGCAAAACATCTTGAACAACCACCACATAACATTCCCCCAATGTTAGGTTTCCAGGTAATGTAATAAAAATGTACCAGCAATGTTTCCCAGCAAACCAAAATTGAAATGCCAATAATGTGCAAAGCTGTCATCAAGGCAAAGGGTGGCTACTTTGAAGAATCTCAAAAATATTAAATATATTTTGATTTGCTTATCACTTTTTTGGTTACTACATGATTCCATTTGTGTTATTTCATAGTGTCATCACAATTATTCTACAATGTGTAAAAATAGTAAAAATAAAGAAAAACCCTGGAATGAGTAGGTGTGTGTCACGTCCTGACCATAGAGGGCCTTTATTTTCTATGGTGGAGTAGGTCAAGGAGTGACTGGGGGGGTTAGTCTAGTTTATATTTTTCCCAACACAGCAGCATTTTGTCCACCTGTGGGTTATGGGATAGTGTTTATGTTTTGAGTTAGTGTTGTAGTCACCGTTGGTTGTTTGTTAGTTTATTGTTTTGTCTTTGCTAAAGTTTCACTTCTTCAATAAATGATGTGGAACTCAACATATGCTGCCCCTTGGTCCGTTTCTACCAACGGACGTGACAGTGTGTCCAAACTTTTGACTGGTACTATATTTTCTCACGTTCCCACATTGTTTTCACCAAGCTGTTCCCAACACCTAATGAAACATTCTGGGAACATTTAAAGAACAGATTAAATGTGTTCTGGGAACGTTCTTGCAACATCAGGAAAATGTTTCTATAATTCTATAATCATCACGACTGGACAGTTTTTGTGTTATGAGGACATTTTGCTTATATACTCCAACATGGGCAGCTTCAGCCAGATATGGGTGAGTGAGTGTGTCGAAAGGAGTGTGTAAATGGAAAGTGTATCAGCTAATTGGGCAGATTTGTTGCCTCTCAAGACCGTTTTGCCTGGCTGATTGGGCTGCACTACGAGTCGATAGTGAGCCGGCAACCAGTACTCCGATGTTCAACAACACCGGGACACAGTACCCTTCGCTCTGTCTTGACAAGAAATACTGTCTAGCAGCGGTGTGGGAAGTAGATACCTAGTAGCCAATATTAAGGCGATAGTCACAGTAAGCACACACATACAACGCATGAAGCAACACTACACCCATCATCAATACTTTCACATTTTAACTGAAAATGTACAATTATTTGTGTAAAACTAACAGTGAAATACAACTCAGACTCATCCTCTTTCCACAGATACACTGCTTTCCTTTCCACAGACCCACTGCTTTCCTTTCCACAGATACACTGCTTTCCTTTCCACAGATACACTGCTTTCCTTTCCACAGATACACTGCTTTCCTTTCCACAGATACACTGCTTTCCTTTCCACAGATACACTGCTTTCCTTTCCACAGATACACCACTTTCCTTTCCACAGATACACTGCTTTCCACACAACACCACTTTCCTTTCCACAGATACACTGCTTTCCTTTCCACAGATACACTGCTTTCCTTTCCACATAACACTACTTTCCTTTCGACAGACCCACTCCTTTCCACACACCCACTACTTTCATTTCCACACAAATAATCCCAAACTGGTCAAATATACATGTCACACTGTGTGGAGTGGTCTAGTTGTGATTAGCTATTGTGTAGAACTCCTTCCCTCAGCTGCACACCTGTTTTAAGGAGACCCCAATCAGGACCTTGAACAATGCCCATTTGAGCCAGAGGCCTTGAGTCAGAGGAAACACATGCAGTCATCCCCACGTCTGTGTGTAGTCATCCCAACGTGTGTTCCCCCTCTTCCTCTTCCTCTTCCCCTTCCTCTTCCTCTCGGCTCAGGGCCTGATAAGAGAGAGAGGAAAAACACAGGATGAAAGACAAGGCAGCCAGCCATGGGGGTGCAAGGTTTTCCAGCCACGTGGACTACAAGCTCTATGGAGCACAAAGGCATATTGTTCTCCTCAGAAACTCAAGGAAGCTGCTTTTGTGATTTTGTCAGGACATTTTCCTTAGCTGAGGAGAAACGGGGCCCTAGGTAGAGGTAGAGTGCCTGTGCAGTTTTATTGGTCTTGTTTAATGTTTTATGATTACGAGCTTGGGGCATGGGAGTAGAGGGAGAGAGAGAGGTCTCTGCCTTTTGCAATTATTTGCATGGGACGGGGGGCACACGACGCCCTTTCAAGTGCTGCATCAAAGGAGTGTGGAACATTTGAAACTTGCCTTTGAGTAAAGTTGATAGACCCAGAACCACTCTCTGTTTGAATATACAGTATAAGGGATCCAAATAAGAACAATTCCAGTTAAACTTGGAAGTGATGTGGTACAATAATACAGACTGAAAACTCCCTCAAATTAAAAGATGTTTAAATTCAGGTCAAATACATTTACACAACTTTTGATCCTGTATGTAATTGCAGATGATTACTATCCATGAGGAAACACAGGAGGGAGAGAGGGATGGAGAGATGGAGGGATGGAGGGATGGAGAGTAAGAGAGAGGGGAGAGTGAGAGGGGAGAGCAAGAGAGAGGGGAGAGCAAGAGAGAGGGGAGAGTGAGAGGGGAGAGCAAGAGAGAGGGGAGAGCAAGAGAGAGAGGAGAGCAAGAGAGAGGGGAGAGCAAGAGAGAGGGGAGAGTGAGAGGGAAGAGCAAGAGAGAGGGGAGAGCAAGAGAGAGAGGAGAGCAAGCGAGAGGGGAGAGCAAGAGAGAGGGGAGAGTGAGAGGGGAGAGCAAGAGAGAGGGGAGAGGGGAGAGCAAGAGAGAGGAGAGCAAGAGAGAGAGGAGAGTGAGAGAGAGGGGAGAGCAAGAGAGAGGGGAGAGCAAGAGAGAGGGGAGAGCAAGTGAGAGGGGAGAGCAAGAGAGAGGGGAGAGCAAGAGAGAGGGGAGAGCGAGAGAGAGAGGAGAGCGAGAGAGAGGGAGAGCGAGAGAGAGGGGAGAGCGAGAGAGAGGGGAGAGCAAGAGAGAGGGGAGAGCAAGAGAGAGGGGAGAGCGAGAGAGAGAGGAGAGCAAGAGCAAAAGCCAAAGAAGCAGAGCGATAGAGAGAGAGACACAGTGACACAAAGAGAGAGGCAGGCAGAAAGAGGCTGATTCCAGTAAACAGTGAGCCTGAATTGATGTTCAGTGAGATGGAAGAGGAGAAAAAAAAGAGGCTGCCATTCGAGATAAGCCACTGGGTTCCTCCTCAGACCTCTGTATGTTTACACTGAATTATTTAAGGCCTACAGTACAGCCAGCTGCTATAACAGCAGCCACATCACGTGAATGTGGACCAGCCACAAAGAGATAGCCATGTAAGCACCACTATTGGCTTTTTGAATCTCATTGATAGCGCTATAGTGCTCGTCAGCAATATCACAGATTGGCTATTTCATAGAATGTGTAGATGATAATGTTACAATGTACCGGATTAGATGTCAGTCCGTAAAAGATGTTGTTTTAAAATGAGAGGCCGTGGTGTGTTGCTTGAGGGCTTCTCTGTTTGGTAAGAGGATTTTGATAACAATATGTGTGGGTTGTGAGTAGCCTATAGTGTATAGTCAGGGAGAGAGAATGGAGAAGGATAAATGGTTGAACTACCTTTCACCCTTAAGATTCTTATCTTTGAATATTGAAATTCGCTTCATGGAGCCTGTGGTAATTTTGTATTTTCACAGACTTTTAATAAAATACATGTCCTTATTGTTGTTGTCGATGGGGCATCACTAAACCACTAAAGAGTATAGGGTTGAACATAAACAATACAATGGTCATTACAGAATATTTCAACCATTCCTGCTAGTGCTCGATCTTATGTTCTCCACTGTAGAGGGAAGGGTCAGAATGCAGCTACAGTTCATTCCTAGCCCAGTGTGGGAAGCCTGTACATACTTCATACTTCTCAGCCAGTGTCCAGTGATCCTCCGCAGCCCACATCCCACAGCCATATTGTTATCCCTCTAGCAGTTTAGGAAATGGAAGATTGAGCTCAGCTGGATTCGTAAAAAAGGTTCCTAGAGGGAAGAGGCAGGAAGCATATGTGGGAGAGAGGGTGGGATGTGTGTGAGAGAGAGAGAGGGAGGGAGGGAGATATCGTTGGAGAGGGAGGATAGAGAGATAGGATTGGTAGAGAGAGAGAGAGTAGAAACACAGAGGTAGAGATAGCCATGCAGAGTGTGCTAGAGTGTGTTTATTTTACCATTTGACCCTTTGAGTACCTGTAACAGGGAGATAAGGTAAATAGAGCATTGTCTCTGGCCCTGTAGATAGCCACTGTAATTGCCTCATTTATCTGTGTGAGTTAGACTGGATTTAGACAGGGAACTTTTTTTCCAATGCTCTCCAGCTTAGTGTGACCCTTCACTGACCCTTGGTCCTCTGGAGGTCTGACCTTTTGACCCTTGGATAAATAGGCCAGTCTTTAGAGCAAACAAACCTTTACAGATAATACCCTTTCCTCACTATCTAGCCAAGCCAAACCATGTTGTGTGATTTTCACTACTCTTTCCAGCACATATTTTTTATTATAATGTTAAGCATTTCCATCAATAATTTCACAAAAAATGCTATATATATGCCAGTGTACTATACTGTATGTACACGATAAAACAAGCTGACATGGCCCGATAACATAGATTTCCAAGATTTTCCTCTTGTAGGGCAATAACCGTGATTCTGATATCTGCTACAGACCACTTACTTTGTAAGCAGGCTGAGGGGTAGAAACTTGAGACAAGGATTCAACATATGAATAAGAGAACAAGCCCTGACCACCTCACGAAGGAGGCTGTTTGGCCGTTTAGGAGGCTCACTGCTGGAACCGGCTCAGAGTCCCTCTCAGTCAGAACATGCATTTGTTGAATAGCTCAGCAGCTAAACAGCCATTTCAATTTGTTCAGCACAGTCTCTCCCTTTGTCTCCTTGCTTGTGGGCTTCAGTTTTGCATTGACTTGTTACAGGCTGCTGCCAAACTCAACATGGACGTCGCAGCCAAACGGGTTTGTACAGAGGGAGATTAAAGGAGAGGAGACACAGCCGTACTCAGTTTACCACTACTCTGGGGTATGAAAACAGAATCATATTGCCACAGTGGATTGTAACCATCCCGTTGTAAAGAGCTGTGTGTGTGTTCAACCTTTTGTATGTGTGTATGCAGGACGAGTGTGCATACGGTATGTGCTTAAAGGTGTGTGTGAACTGTTCTATGCGTGTGGGATGACCAGATGGTTAAATGTTTATGAGGCAGTATGCTCCTGGCTGTAGTGGGATCAGGACATTACATCCTGCCATTCTTAGGAGGGTCAGGGGAAGTCACAGTGGAAGGGACAGGGGGGCCTGTGTGTGTGAGCAACTGAGTATGAGTAATCCACACCTGGTGCCGTCCATGCCTGTTGGCTTGAATCAGAGAGAGTACATTTTGTACATTGTCATTCTGAAACATACATTTTTTTGAGTGAGAAATGTGCATCTGAATCTACCAAAATGTTCTGTTTTTTTGTTGTTGTGTTGGTTGATTTGCTGTCCACTCACCTCCAGAATCAAAGGGCCTGGTGCAGAAGCACATCCCACAGCACTACAGGGGAAGTGAAGTTCAGGATGTATTTAGTTTCCCTCTCATTCATGCCCAACTAGTGAATGGCAATGGGAATGGGGGATGAGCACACCGGGCATCCTCCTCAGTAGAAGGCAGAGGGATGTGGAGTGTTGTTTGAGCAAACAGGAACTAAAATAACACATTTGCACTCATTTCCTGTTGCCAGAGGGGCCACTTCCTGTGTCAAGCCACATATGCCACATGACCCTCTCAACCCTCATAACCCTCCATACCCCCCCACGTCCCCCTCGCAGCTTTACTCCCTATGTAGTGAATATTATCTTCCTGTGTTTAATGCATCTGCCTCCTCCTTATTGTGTCACTATTTTTTACCCAGCTTGCTGTAATATTTAGAGAAAGCAGAAGGGGGAAGGTCAGCAAAATACAACCATCCATCTTGCTGGGACTGGGACTGCACATAGCAGCATGGCAGGAAGACTGACTACTGTATGGATTGTGGTAGTGCTCATTTTTCTCAAATGGAATTGGAATTTTACAGTACAGTGGAGTACAATATAGAGCACATGGAAGTTCTACTATGGAATCAAAATGCCAGGAAGATATCAGTAGGGAATTTCATATTTTATATTAGAACTAAAAAGATAGCTGAGTCTGCATCAAAAATAACCTCCCATAGGGCCTCCCGGGTGGCACAGTGGTCTAGGGCACTGCATCGCAGCGCCAGGCTCTGTCGCAGCCGGCCGCGACCGGGAGGTCCGTGGGGCGACGCACAATTGGCCTAGCGTTGTCCGGGTTAGGGAGTGCACGCTAACCAGGTCACCAGGTGCACAGTGTCTCCTCCGACACATTGGTGCTGGCTTCCGGGTTGGATGCGCTGTGTTAAGAAGCAGTGCGGCTTGTGTTACGGAGGACGCATGGCTTTTGACCTTCGTCTCTCCCGAGACCGTACGGGAGTTGTAGCGATGAGACAAGTAACTACTAACAATTGGATACCATGAAAAGGGGGTAAAATACTTTAAAAAAAAAAAAAAACTCCCATAACTACATGATAAGTAATCTCTGCAAGTAGACCTATATGATGAATGCCTCTCCTCCTACTATGAGTCCCTTTTCTGTCTATCCCCCCTTTCCTAGCTCTGTTCCCTCTTTCCTAGCTCTATCCCCTTTTCAAGCTCTGTTCCCCCTTTCCGAGCTCTATCCCCCCTTTCCTAGCTCTACCCTCTTTTCCTAGCTTTATCCCCCCTTTCCTAGCTCTACCCCCCTTTCCTAGCTAAATCCCCCCTTTCCTAGCTCTACCCCCCTTTCCTAGCTATATCCCCTCTTTCCTAGCTCTATTCCCCCTTTCCTAGCTCTATTCCCCCTTTCCTAGCTCTATTCCCCCTTTCCTAGCTCTATTCCCCATTTCCCAGAGATGAGCTGGAATTTTTGCAGACCTCATATATTCTACGGTTTCTCATGGGGAATTTTCTGACTCCCATCTTCACTGTTTTGTGTTTCATTTCCTCCATTCTCTAGATGAAGTCTTGTGGGAGGAGGGCCTGGAAATGTTTACAACTTCCAGCAGCAGACGCAGATAGCTCTGGGAGTTGTGTACACACACACACACACACACACACACACACACACACACACACACACACACACACACACACACACACACACACACACACACACACACACACACACACACACACACACACACACACACACACACACACACACACACACACACACACCGCAACAGTCTAACACATAAAGGCCTAGGAGGTCTCTTTACTGCGAATTATGGATTATCTCCTTCTATCATCTTGGTTAATTAAATTACCTGTTTTTTTAATCAGCCATCCACCACAGGGCTTAGGCATGTTAAAATAATAACCGCTGTGTCGTAATTTCACTTTAACCAACACACTAATTTTAGGACTGTTATTACGCTGTAAAAACAAGGCATGGGGAACATATTTCATTAACTAATTTAGCTGTGGTCATCATCCTACTGCCATCCATGTCCATTGTTGTGTTAGGGGGGCCATAACATGTTGAACTTTAATCGATTCAAGGTATATATTTTTTAATAGAATGATGATGATGATTCAATGCATGAAATGCTTCAGCTTAGGTTTGGTACATTTTATTGTTCAAATAAATAATGAATAAATTCCAAAAGTCTTGATACAGTGTTTGCATTCAAGGTCAGGATTTGATATAAGGAATTATACCGTGACATTGAGGGGGTCAAATGTCTTTTTAAGGGACCTCCTACACACTCTATTACAAACACCATAAGTGTAATGACATTCATCCTACAAAGTGACATGTGGCAAAGTGGGTGGGGTTATATCCTTCCTGTTTGGCCCTGTCCGGGGGTGTCCTCGGATGGGACCACAATGTCTCCTGACCCCTCCTGTCTCAGCCTCCAGTATTCATGCTGCAGTAGTTTATGTGTCGGGGGGCTAGGGTCAGTTTGTTATATCTGGAGTACTTCTCCTGTCCTATTCGGTGTCCTGTGTGAATTTACGTGTGCTCTCTCTAATTCATTCTTTCTTTCTTTCTCTCTCTCTGAGCCCGAGGACCATGCCTCAGGACTACCTGACATGTTGACTCCTTGCTGTCCCCAGTCCACCTGGCCATGCTGCTGCTCCAGTTTCAACTGTTCTGCCGTATTATTATTGGGCCATGCTGGTCATTTATGAACATTTGAACATCTTGGCCATGTTCTGTTATAATCTCCACCCGGCACAGAAGAGGACTGGCCACCCCACATAGCCTGGTTCCTCTCTAGGTTTCTTCCTAGGTTTTGACCTTTCTAGGGAGTTTTTCCTAGCCACCGTGCTTCTACACCTGCATTGCTTGCTGTTTGGGGTTTTAGGCTGGGTTTCTGTACAGCACTTTGAGATATCAGCTGATGTACGAAGGCCTATATAAATAAATTTGATTTGATTTTATGTATTCATGGCTGCCAAGGTAAGCCAGCCAGACTTCCTAAAACAAATTCACAATAAAAAAAGAAACAAACATATTCCTTCAATTCGAAAGAGGCTGAATCTATTTCACCAGAGAAAGCTTCCGAACAAGACAAACAGCACCCCTCTGTCTTAGTATCTGTAGACCCAAAAAAACGACTTCGTAAAAGGAGGAAACGGAGCGGTCTTCTGGTCAGACTCCGGAGACGGGCACATCGTGCACCACTCCCTAGCATTCTTCTTTCCAATGTCCAGTCTATTGACAACAAGGTTGATGAAATCCGAGCAAGGGTAGCATTCCAGAGGGACATCAGAGACTGTAACGTTCTTTGCTTCATGGAAACATGGCCCACTGGAGAGACGCTATCGGAATCGGTGCAGCCAGCGGGTTTCTCCATGGATCGCGCCGACAGAAACAAACATCTTTCTGGTAAGAAGAGGGGCGGGGGCGTATGCTTCATGGTTAACGTGACGTGGTGTGATCATAACAACATACAGGTACTCAAGTCCTTCTGTTCACCTGATTTAGAATTCCTCACAATCAAATGTCGACCGCATTATCTTCCAAGGGAATTCTCTTCGATTATAATCACAGCCGTATATATTCCCCCCCAAGCAGACACATCGATGGCTCTGAACGAACTTTATTTGACTCTTTGCAACTGGAATCCATTTATCCGGAGGCTGCATTCATTGTAGCTGGGGATTTTAACAAGGCTAATCTGAAAACAAGACTCCCTAAATTTTATCAGCATATCGACTGCGCAACCAGGGCTGGAAAAACCTTGGATCACTGCTATTCTAACTTCCGCGACGCATATAAGGCCCTGCCCCGCCCTCCTTTTGGAAAAGATGACCACGACTCCATTTTGTTGATCCCTGCCAGACAGAAACTAAAACAAGAAGCTCCCGCGCTGAGGTCTGTTCAACGCTGGTCCGACCAATCTGATTCCACACTCCAAGACTGCTTCCATCACATGGACTGGGATATGTTTCGTATTGCGTCAGACAACAACATTGATGAATACGCTGATTCGGTGAGCGAGTTCATTAGAACGTGCGTTGAAGATGTCGTTCCCATAGCAACAATTAAAACATTCCCAAACCAGAAACCGTAGATTGATGGCAGCGTGAACTGAAAGCCCGAACCACTGCTTTTAATCAGGGCAAGGTGACCGGGAACATGACCGAATACAAACAGTGTAACTATTCCCTCCGCAAGGAAATCAAACAAGGTAAGCGTCAGTATAGAGACAAAGTACAATCTCAATTCAACGGCTCAGGCAGGGTCTACAGTCAATCACGGATTACAAAAAGAAAACCAGCCCAGTCACGGACCAGGATGTCTTGCTCCCAGGCAGACTAAATAACTTTTTTGCCCGCTTTGAGGACAATACAGTGCCACTGACACGGCCCGCAACTAAAACATGCGGACTCTCCTTCACTGCAGCCGACGTGAGGAAAACATTTAAACGTGTCAACCCTCGCAAGGCTGCAGGCCCAGACGGCATCCCCAGCCGCGCCCTCAGAGCATGCGCAGACCAGCTGGCTGGTGTGTTTATGGACATATTCAATCAATCCCTATCCCAGTCTGTTGTTCCCACATGCTTCAAGAGGGCCACCATTGTTCCTGTTCCCAAGAAAGCTAAGGTAACTGAGCTAAACGACTACCGCCCTGTAGCACTCACTTCCGTCATCATGAAGTGCTTTGAGAGACTAGTCAAGGACCATATCACCTCCACCCTACCTGACACCCTAGACCCACTCCAATTTTCTTACCGCCCAAATAGGTCCACAGACGATGCAATCTCAACCACACTGCACACTGCCCTAACCCATCTGGACGAGAGGAATACCTACGTGAGAATGCTGTTCATCGACAACAGCTCGGCATTTAACACCTTGGCGCCCTCCAAGCTCGTCATCAAGCTCGAGACCCTGGGTCTCGATCCGCCCTGTGCAACTGGGTACTGGACTTCCTGACGGGCCGCCCCCAGGTGGTGAGGGTAGGCAACAACATTTCCACCCCGCTGATCCTCAACACTGGGGCCCCACAAGAGTGCGTTCTGAGCCCTCTCCTGTACTCCCTGTTCACCCACGACTGCGTGGCCACGCACGCCTCCAACTTAATCATCAAGTTTGCGGACGACACAACAGTGGTAGGCTTGATTACCAACAACGACGAGACGGCCTACAGGGAGGAGGTGAGGGCCCTCGGAGTGTGGTGTCAGTAAAATAACCTCACACTCAACGTCAACAAAACTAAGGAGATGATTGTGGACTTCAGGAAACAGCAGAGGGAACACCCCCCTATACACATTGATGGGACAGTAGCGGAGAGGGTAGTAAGTTTTAAGTTCCTCGGCGTACACATCACAGACAAACTGAATTGGTCCACCCACACAGACAGCATCGTGAAGAAGGCGCAGCAGCGCCTCTTCAACCTCAGGAGGCTGAAGAAGTTTGGCTTGTCACCAAAAGCACTCACAAACTTCTACAGATGCACAATCGAGAGCATCCTGTCGGGCTGTATCACCGCCTGGTACCGTAAGGCTCTCCAGAGGGTAGTGAGGTCTGCACAACGCATCACCGGGGACAAACTACCTTCCCTCCAGGACACCTACACCACCCGATGTCACAGGAAGGCCATAAAGATCATCAAGGACAACAACCACCCAAGCCACTGCCTGTTCACCCCGCTATCATCCAGAAGGCGAGGTCAGTACAGGTGCATCAAAGCTGGGACCGAGAGACTGAAAAACAGCTTCTATCTCAAGGCCATCAGACTGTTAAACAGCCACCACTAACATTGAGTGGCTGCTGCCAACACACTGACTCAACTCCAGCCACTTTAATAATGGGAATTGATGGGAAATGATGTAAAATATATCACTAGCCACTTTAAACAATGCTACCTAATATAATGTTTGCATACCCTACATTATTAATCTCATATGTATATGTATATACTGTACTCTATATTATCTACTGCATCTTTATGTAATACATGTATCACTAGCCACTTTAACTATGCCACTTTGTTTACATACTCATCTCATATGTATATACTGCACTCAATACCATCTACTGTATCTTGCCTATGCCGCTCTGTACCATCACTCACTCATATATCTTCATGTACATATTCTTATCCCATTACACTTGTGTCTATAAGGTAGTAGTTTTGGAATTGTTAGCTAGATTATTTGTTGGTTATTACTGCATTGTCGGAACTAGAAGCACAAGCATTTCGCTACACTCGCATTAACATCTGCTAACCATGTGTATATGACAAATAACATTTGTTTTGTTTTGATTTGATTTGATATGATACTGCCTGGCAAAAAGTGTATGACATGTCACATTCCTTTTGGCCAGACAGCATTAGATACATGGGCTACAGATACTAAGACAGGGGGGCACTGTTTCACTCACTTTGATGTTTTCTTCGGTGAGATTGATGAGACTTGCTGTCGGTCAAAACTATTTATATATTCAAAGACAACCTACCGGGGGCGGGGGGGCATTACAGTTTATGCCAGACATGACATTTTATTTCGCCTGCATAGTGGACACTACAGGCCTGTACTGGACAATGAGGTTTTGTGGGTCAGGGGAAGTGGCTGACATGGACCTCCAGAGAGATATCTGGGAATATGCAGCCAGCCAATTCATCACATTTCTGTTTATTCCTGGTGGGAGAGATGATGAGTCAGTAGCAATAGGTTTCTGTAGTACAGTCACTGACACAACACAGCAGCTGTGTTGAGCAGTGATGAATAAGATTAGAACCTGCTTATTCACTTCGTTTTATCGCTCACTGTAGCTGGACAAGTTTGGATTAGTATGCTCGGAAATGTCACACCCGATCAGTGATAACAGTTCATTGTTTTGGATCAGAGCCATGTTATGCCAAGCAGCTCTTAGCTCTCCTAAATGTATACTTCAAGTTAAATGCTTGCAGGATGTCTTAATATGCACATACAGTTGAAGTCGGAGGTTTACATACACCTTAGCCAAATACATTTCAACTCAGTTTTTCACAATTCCTGACATTTAATCCTAGAAAAAAATCCCTGTCGTTGGTCAATTCGGATCACCACTTTATTTTAAGAATGTGAAATGTCAGAATAATAGTAGAGAGAATGATTTACATCAGTTTTTATTTCTTTCATCACATTCCCAGTGGGTCAGAAGTTTACATACACTCAATTAGTACCTGGTAGTATTGCCTTTAAACTGTTTAATTTGGGTCAAACATTTCAGGTAGCCTTCCACAAGATTCCCACAATAAGTTGGGTGAATTTTGGCCCATTCCTCCAGACAGAGCTGGTGTAAATGAGTCAGGTTTGTAGGCCTCCTTGCTCGCACACACTTTTTCAGTTCTGCCCACAAATTTTCTATAGGTTTGAGGTCAGGGCTTTGTGATGGCCACTCCAAAACCTTGACTTTGTTGTCCTTAAGTCATTTTGCCACAACTTTGGAAGTATGCTTGGGGTCATTGTCCATTTGGAAGACCCATTTGCGATCAAGCTTTAACTTCCTGACTGATGTCTTGAGATGTTGCTTCAATATATCCACATAAGTTTGCAGTGCCAGGCGTGTCCCCCTGCTTAAGCCAGTACATGTCCAGGCCCGTCTGAAGTTTGCTAGAGAGCATTTGGATGATCCAGAAGAAGATTGGGAGAATGTCATATGATCAGATGAAACCAAAATAAAACTTTTTTGTAAAAACTCAACTTGTCGTGTTTGGAAGACAAAGAATGCTGAGTTGCATCCAAAGAACACCATACCTACTGTGAAGCATGAGGGTGGAGACATCATGCTTTGGGGCTGTTTTTCTGCAAAGGGACCAAAGGGATCCGTGTAAAGGAAAGAATGAATGGGGCCATATATCGTGAGATTTTGAGTGAAAACCTCCTTCCATCAGCAAGGGCATTGAAGATGAAACGTGGCTGGGTCTTTCAGCATGACAATGATCCCAAACACACCGCACGGGCAACGAACGAGTGGCTTTGTAAGAAGCATTTCAAGGTCCTGGAGTGGCCTAGCCAGTCTCCAGATCTCAACCCCATAGAAAACCTTTGGAGGGAGTTGAAAGTCTGTTGCCCAGCAACAGCCCCAAAACATCACTGCTGTAGAGGAGATCTGCATGGAGGAATGGGCCAAAATACCAGCAACAGTGTGTGAAAACCTTGTGAAGACTTACAGAAAACGTTTGACCTCTGTCATTGCCAACAAAGGGTATATAACAAATTATTGAGATACACTTTTGTTATTTTAATACTTATTTTCCACCATAATTAGAAATCCTACAATGTGATTTTCTGGATTTTTTTTCTCATTTTGTCTGTCATAGTTGAAGTGTACCTATGATGAAAATTACAGGCCTCTCTCATCTTTTTAAGTGGGAGAACTTGCACAATTGGTGGCTGACGAAATACTTTTTTGCCCCACTGTAGATACTTTTGTACCTGTTTCCTCCAACATCTTCACAAGGTCCTTTGCTGTTGTTCTGGGATTGATTTGCACTTTTCGCACCAAAGTATGTTCATCTCTAGGAGACAGAACGCGTCTCCTTCCTGAGCGGTATGACGGCTGCGTGGTTCCATGGCGTTTATACTTGCGTACTATTGTTTGTACAGATGAACGTGGTACATTTAGGCGTTTGGAAATTGCACCCAATGATGAACCAGACTTGTGGAGGTCTACAATTTATTTTCTGAGGTCTTGGCTGATTTCTTTGATTTTCCCATGATGTCAAGCAAAGAGGCACTGAATTTGAAGGTAGGCCTTGAAATACATCCACAGGTACATCTCCAATTGACTCAAATGATGTCAATTAGCCTATCAGAAGCTTCTAAAGCGATGACATCATTTTCTGGAATTTTCCAAGCTGTTTAAAGGCACAGTCAACTTAATGTATGTAAACTTCTGACCCACTGGATTTGTGATACAGTGAATTATAAGTGAAATAATATGTCTGTAAACAATTGTTGGGAAAATTACTTGTGTCATGCACAAAGTTGATGTCCTAACCGACTTGCCAAAACTATAGTTTGTTAACAAGAAATTTGTGGTGTGGTTGAAAAACTAGTTTTAATGACTCCAACCTGAGTGTATGTAAACTTCAACTGTATTTCCCCTACATAGGTGTAGGGAAGGGGCATTGGAAAATGTTTTTTTAATGGCTGGCTGTAAAAGAATGTCAAGTGGGCAGTTGATGCGTAAGCAACATCATAAACCATGTGGTCATGGCACTTAACAGGAAGACAACGACGTAGCTAGAATGTCAGAGACGTGAACACCTGACCTAGTGTGCCTCCCAAATGGCACCCTATTCCCTATACAGTGTACTTCTTTTGACCAGGGCTCATGGGCCTATTTGGGATGCAGACCTACTGTTGAAACTACTGGCTTGATGACAGTGTCCATTTCAATTAGGGAAATTAGCAATGACTGAGAAATCTGACAGCAAAATCTCCTCTCTCACCAAGGGACATTTACTGAATTGATATGCTGTATAAGACCCCTTTTCTTCTACATAATTGCTCCCTAATTATCCATTAGTTATTCGATTACCCCTTTTAATCTGAAAGTCATGGGCGCGGGATGGGCTGGCTCTGTAAATGGCGGCTCAGGCTCAGTCATTGATGAGTTAGTAACTGCCCTAATTAAGGAATATGTTACTCACACACTGAACCCCTGAGAGACATTTGACATGTTGGTGGGCCATAGATATTCATGAGATTCTCTCATTTGTAATAATAAAGCTTGGAATTGCGGGGGAATGGTTCTATGTTTATGGCGGTCGCTCTCTCTCTCTCTAACGACTAAAGCTTATTTCTCAGTCAGCCATTACCTAGTCAGAATAATGTGCTGCTCTGCACAATGGAAGTGGTTTGAGCGCCGGTGCAAAGAGCCATTGTTAGGCTGTATTCCTCATTCTTAGATATAGTCAGAGGTCTTTATAATGAGACTCCACTCTCAGAGAAGAGGTTAGGAGTTACACTGTATGGGAGCAGCGAGGTGTTTCTACACTAAAGTATATCAATGGTCATTTGTTGTCGGTTGTAAAGGCATGCAGCAGAAACACAAAATGCCAGCCAGAGCCAGATTCTACCATTTATTACACATACTGTATTACATTCTTAAATAAAAATGCTCCACTGAACAGTTCTTGCATAGATATCTTACAATACCAATTTAAAAAAGAATTATGAAACAGACCAGTAACAAAAATAAAGTTTTCTTCTTCCTTAATAAAGAACATTACCATACTAACATCATATAATACAAATAATAATATTTTTCAACACTTTGTACAGCAAAAATAAAAACAAGGAGAAAAAGAACCCAAGAGAAAACTGAAAAGGAAATGACCATGACAATGACAGGAGGAAGGGAAGCAGGAGGGAGGGAGGGAGGGAAGGAGGAGGTGTGAGGAGGGAGGGAAGGAGGAGGGGTGAGGAGGGAGGGAAGGAGGAGGGGTGAGGAGGGAGGGAAGGAGCAGGGGTGAGGAGGGAGGGAAGGAGGAGGGGTGAGGAGGGAGGGAAGGGAGGGGTGAGGAGGGAGGGAAGGAGCAGGGGTGAGGAGGGAGGGAAGGAGGAGGGGTGAGGAGGGAGGGAAGGGCAGGGGTGAGGAGGTAGGGTAGGAGGGGTGAGGAGGGGTAGGGAGGGAAGGAGGGAGGGAAGGAGCAGGGGTGAGGAAGGAGGGAAGGAGGAGGGGTAGGGAGGGAGGGAAGGAGCAGGGGTGAGGAAGGAGGGAAGGAGGAGGGGTAGGGAGGGAGGGAAGGAGGAGGGGTGAGGAGGGAGGGAAGGAGGAGGGGTGAGGGAGGGAGGGAAGAAGGAGGGGTGAGGAGGGGGAAGGGTGTCAGGAGGGGTGAGGAGGGAGGGAAGGAGGAGGGGGGGGGGAGGGAAGGAGCAGGGGTGAGGAGGAAGGAAGGGAGGCAGGAGGGGTGAGGAGGGAGGGAGGGAGGGAAGGAGCAGGGGTGAGGAGGGAGGGAAGGAGGAGGGTTGAGGGAGGGAGGGAGGCAGGAGGGGTGAGGAGGGAGGGAAGGAGCGGGGATAAGGAGGGAGGAAGGGAGGGTGGGAGGGATGGAGGGAAGGAAGGAGGAAGGGAAGGCGTGAGGGAGGGGTGGAAGAGCAGAGGGTGAGGGGTCAGGGTCTGGTAGGAAGGAGAGGTGATGTTGTTGTTGGCATTATAGAGCCCCTGCAGAAGGAGTAAATGACAGAGGTGACAATGGAACAGGTGTTCCCACTGTGTCACTGGGCTTCCACAGATGTACCAGGTGTAGAGGCTGGACTGGGACTAGACTACCTTGTGGAGGCTCAGCCGTAATGTAGACGGTCTGAGAAAAGCACTGGTGGGTTTAGTTCTGCTCTACAGGCTGAGGTGTGTTGTTGGCTGGGTGGGTGCCCCAATAGAAATAGAATTAGATTGGAATTTGAGTAATTCTATTTCTATGTGTGGCCCCTTGACTGAGGATAGTTATTACAGCTACACATCCTGGTTCTGTCTGTCTGGCCACGAGACTCTCCACTTAGCAGAGGATAAATAGAATATAAAGTCAAGTACTCTAACTCACCTCCTGAACTTGACACATGTCCAACACCTCATGAAGACAAAGCCATAGAGATGAATCAACATTTATCAAGATGTATCTTCCGCTAACAGCACATGTCAGAGTGTGATGCCTGGGCCCCAGAGTTGGATGGATAAGGATTGTGGGACAAAGGGAAAGAAGGGGTGAGGTGGAGGGATACAGAGACAGGGGGGAAGAGTTTTGTCAATCCCTTATATACTGACACATCAAATATGGACAAACACAGCAGATACAGACACACTCCCTGATGCAGATGTACAACAAAAAGAACCATGAGTTTCAACATCCCAAACAGGACCAAATTAGTCACCTGTTACATGGCAATGAACAGAACCCCTTGAACCGTGAAAAAACAACCGTCCAACATGATCTTACCATGCCCAGTTGCCATTGGCTGTTTAATGACAGTAGAGGGCCTATATCATGCTAATAACCTATTAGTGTGATTGGCTAAAAACTAAAAAGGAGCTACCTTATTGGTTCTTGTGGTTAAGTGCATCAGGAAGTGTCACAACATGTTATGTGGATATTTGACATTTGAGTGCTCCAACAGACTATGCTAGCATTAAGTAAGTAGGTACACTATGGAGTGTGCGCAGTAAGTTCATGTAGTGAAATGGTATGCTTGAGAAGATAGAACAACAGGAACATTAAAAGAGTGTGTGAGATGTATGTAGGAGTCGAAATGCTGAAGCACTGTTGCCTAGTAGTGCACAATACCCTTTAAATTCCACCTAAAGTGTTGTGGTTAAAATGGGTCTAACAGTAGGTCTAACGACTAATGTCTAATGTCTATGGACATTCTAGTGGCCTACAGAAATGTTATCAGACCCACTGTAAACCAGTCACTACCCATACGAGCTCATTGAGTTGAAGAGCTACTAATGTATCTATCTACAAAGCTGCCAGAAGCCTCACCAAAGTGACAACCCTACCTCATGGGGACCGAACGTGTGAGGCTTCAAGTTTCGGGAATGCTTAAGGTGATGCAATCGTTCTTGGGATGGTTTTCGCAGGCAACAGTTAACCTAACAGAGACTCGACGGTCCACCTCAGACATGACAGTTTGAAATATTACACTCCACTGTACTATGTTGCACTGTACTAAGAAGCTAATTGAACTAAGTCTACATTAGAATTGGTAGGCTGCTAGTTAAGTCACCCCTGAATTGGGCACCCTAAAGAGACTACACAACCATATTTTACAACCATGAATGGACCATGAGTTCGGCCACACTGAACACCAGACAAGAGATTGTAATGCAGGAAGAAGTTGGGTCAGGGTTGGGTCAGGGTTGTGGAAGGGGGGAATAATGGTGGAATAGTAGCGGACAGTAAAACGAGTTCATTCTTTCTTTCTCTCGCTCTCTCTTACTCTCTCTCTATTTTCATTCACAGCAGTTTACTTGTGAATCTGCAAATCTTTGGGCGAAAGTGTATACGTGTGCGTTCAGCGTTCCTGCAGTTGATTGTGCATGGATCACTTCTGTGAGGTTATAGAGAGAGGGAGAGATGGAGAGAGGGATAGAGGGCTATTAGAATGGCACTTGTAGAGTGCAGAAGGAGGGGGAGTGGGGGGGTTGTGTTGTAAATAGCTATAAGGGCCTGTAGGATTAATCATAATCTCATTTTAATCGCTAATCCATGAGATAAAAAGCACGGCTAATTTCATCATCATTTGGTTAATCCCTGGGGTAAACATTTTTTTTCTCTTTGTCAAAAAATATCTCTTCAATTTCGATCACTTTCTCAAATAAATATATATCTCTCTGGCTTTACGATAAGCTGCTGCTAATGTACTCTTGTTTGTTCTGTGGCAGATTCCACACTGGTTTCATAACAGTACTGTGGACCGTTGAAATTAAACCATTTTGGCTCGCGGTCCCTGATGTTTTTTCCCCCAGATCTGATTCCCTGTGACCAAAAGCCTTTCTCATTAGTGGAGTGCGACAGGAGAGACTAGAGGAGCCTCCACAGAGTAGCCTGCTGCGCTAATGCTAATCAGAGCTGTGGGATACTAGTGGCCTGGAAACTATACAGAGGAGCATCTCCATAACAGCAAGCAGTGTTTTAACAGGCGAGGGAAAGGGAAAGGGGCCTAGCTAGCTTCTTCTGGTGAGAATGCCACAGGACTGAAATAGAATAGGACTTTTCATTTGAAGTGAGGTTTTAGACCTGTCAGTGTGTACGCAAGAGGACTAAAGTTGGGCTAATTTGGATTTAAACTGTGTGCTGCTATCTTTTTAGCATGCAGGCCTGTTACGGGCTAAATTACCATGACCATAGTATCCATTTTCTGTTACCCCGCAGGCTTTGCTGCAGTGGAAGCCGTAGAAACGGCTACAATCAGAAGTGAACATCTACTAGAACATAAGAGTGCTTGAAGAGTTTTCATGTTTTTGAACCTATTTGAAGTGCCAGGGAAGTGCGTGGTGTATGGTTTTTTGAGTTTGAGTGTTTGTTTTTACATCATTCAGCTCTATGATCCCAAATGAATGTGATTTGTGTGGTTTGTAAAGAAAAGAAAATGTCAGAAACAAAACTAAAACAAATACATTATTGTCAGCTAATGTTAGACAGATTATAGGCTCTCCTAAAGTGAATGAATCAACCAACATACAGTACAATCCCAGTCTCCCACACTGTTAATTTCAAACCAGTCTACTGGTAGTAGTATTCTTTCTCACAATGCAGATTAGATTCACAATGTACTCTAAGGATGTGCCGTGCTATAGCTCGCATTGGGACACACACAGACATACCATTGCAATTCCGGCAAAAAGTGCCACAAACAAACCCCATATGATTGTACGTTGAAGGGGAGGGGGAGGGGGGGCGTAATAGAAACAAATCCCCCTGCATTTCTCAAATTTTGGCATTACCTTGCATCATCCACCATGGCAATAAACAAATTATCACTGTAGTGTTAAAACAAAACAAAACAAGAAGAAAGAAGTTCCAACTAAAAAGTGGACGCAAAACACAAAGATCATCTTAATCTCTTGTTTCACTTTGTCTTTTTGTTGCCGAGACACTGTGTTTGTGTTTGTAGAGAAAGAGCTGCAGCTGCGCCAGTGGTGCCAATAGGCCTGGTGTGGAGGCGGTCCACTTCCCAGATACCGGTGTGTTCTGTTCCAGACCCTGCCTGGCTCCAGGGTAGTTCCTTGCTGGACGTTTTTGGTATTGATTGTTCGGAGCTCCACCGGCCCACCTGAGGGCAGCTCTGGGATCGTCTGTGAGATTCTGGCATGGCTGATACATAAACGTTACTATAGAGACAGTAATGGCATCTTCTCTGATAAAGCAGCCATTACAACTTGTGTGAGGAGGCCAGAGTGGGTGTGTATGCGAGAGGGGAAGGAAGTGGTACAGTAATAGTGACAGTATTAGTGATAGTGGTGTTGGTATTAATGCCCTGATTGCAAGGGTATGTAGGACTTCATAGATCTGGGGCATACAGGTGAGGAATCTGGTCCCATGGTGTAGAAGCTGATTGTTAACATACAGAGACTGAGAGACCTAGGCCTGATTTGTGGTGATTGATTGAACATGAGAACAAGCTTGTTTTCTCATTTCAAAGCCATTACCTCCAGCGGAATAAGATAGTCTTTTACAAAACAACAATTGCAAAAAATCTTACAGAGAAAAATTTGGAGCAGAACAAATAATTCCGGGAAGCGATCTGAGTGTGTGTGTGAGAGGCTGCCATGCAGTGTTTCGTTTTCCAACTCTGTTCATTAACTAAATCATTATTTGAGTCTTATCTCAAAGTGGAGCCATGAGCAAAGAAACTGTTCTGTGTGTCGTTGTATTTGTGTCTGTATGGTGTGAGTGTGTGAGAGACAGATTTTTACATTTTTTATTCAGTATTTTTATGCAGGTTTTTTTTCTCCTTTGTATTCTTTTTTTCAGTTTTTGTTGTATACTTTATGAAAAAAAAGCACAGATAACATTGAAAAAGTCAGTGCAGACAATGGATACGAAACAGGCAAGTCTCTCTGGGCTGATGAGGCCATGTTGTCCTTTCTACTACCCAGAGAGTTGGGTGTCTTTAGTCCCAGGTTCATGTTCAGTAGCCTATCAAGTTCCTAGTCTCCCAAATAGGGTGTGTGGTCACAGCAGACCAGCCTCCCAGGCCCCTCCCCCGCCATACTGGAGGAGGTAGGGGGTTCCAAGGTGTATTTCCACAATCCACACAAACAAAGCAAAAATACCATTTCCAGTTTTATGTTGTGTTTTGGCCCTGGTTTGGTGCTGATGCCCCGAAGGTCACGCCAAGGTTTGTTTTTAGTATCACACAGGAGAAAAACACAGAGTGGAAAACAGAGGTCCTTCTCTTTCATTTCAGGCCAACAATACAAATCCTTTTTCTTTCAGAGTTTCTTGTGATTTCTTTTTATTTAATTTTTTATCTCCTTAACTGTCAGTGCTAAATAGCAGGTACTGAGTTTAGCCTGTGTTTACGGGCCAGGGTGCGTTCGTTCGATGTTCCTCCCTTCCTGCCATATGTGCACATTCTTTCTCGTTTGTACTTAAAATGTTTTAGTTTTTTTCATTCAGTAAATTTTTAAGAAATTTCAGCTGAAAGAAAACAGACCATCATTCTTAATAATAATAGTAATAATTAATTGTCTTTAAAAAACAAAGGCAAGAAAGTGTCGCTGCGCATTTGTTAGTTGTTGCCTGTGAGGTGGCAGGAGTGAAGCTGAGCGAGAAGAGCAGAGCGCCTCCTACAGGAGAGCCTGAGAGATCCACAGCAAGGTGCCTGTGGGTCACAGAGCTCACTCTCTGGAAGTGTCAGACCCTACTCCCACAGACAGGCGGCGCCACTGGCGGATTGCCCACTAGTTCCATTGGTCTCCCTCGTCTCGCTATTTTGGCATTGTTGTTATTTCACACGGTATAGCTTGCTGAGGGTTGACATATAGCTGAAGTTTGTGGGTTCCTATACAAGAGACACAAATTGAGATGGGGTTGGGAAACAGCACAGCAGAATAAAATGGCCAATAGTTATTGTTGGTTTGTGTGGCCCATTGTTACTTCTGCTAGTCACTGACGTTTGGCGTGTCAAAGGAAAGCAGTTCATAATTCTGGGTGAACCATTTCCTTTCCCAAGTTGCTCCACAGTTTAAATGTACAGAAAAGAAACATTGGAGTGTAAATGGGTCGTAACTGGATTAGCGGATTGGCAGTGTGTGAGTTCCCAACCCTGATTGGACAAGGCATGGCTAATCGGATGACACGATGAAAGAGAAATTGGTTGTAGACTGTTGAGTAGAAGTGTGAATCATGGAAGTGTGAATAAAAAAACAAGCTGCTCCTCGACTCTTTCACTCCGTCACTCCATCACTCCATCCGTCCTCGCCGACCAGCCGTCTGTCTGGAGTCGTGGCGTCCGTCTATCCAGCGTGTCATCTCCCATAGTGCTTTGCTCCTGGTGTCAGGTCTTAGGTGGGTCTCTGAGGGCAGGGTCAGCCTCTGGATGGTGAGAGCCGAAGCTGCTGTGTGGTTCGTCTTCCATCCTGCTTACTTATTCTCTCCTTCTATCTCTCCTTCTCCCTCTCTTCTTCCTCGCTCTCCTCCTCTCGCTCCCTTAGATGTGCCTCTTCATGTGCAGGGCCAAGTGGTCTGACCTGGAGAAACACCTGGAGAGAAGGAAAAAAAGAGAGGTTGTCAAAATCTACTCATTAACAGTTGGCATGTTAAATGCATGTCATGTGCAACCAGAGAACAAAAAACTCTAGACCACCTTTACTCCACATACAGAGACTCATACCAAGCTCTCCCTCGCCCTCCATTTGGCAAATCTGACTATAACTCTATCCTCCTGATTCCTGCTTACAAGCAAAAACTAAAGCAAGAAGTACCAGTGACTCACTCAATAAGGAAGTGGTCAGATGACACAGATGCTAAGCTAAGACTGTTTTGCTTGCACAGACTGGAATATGTTCTGGGATTCTTCTGATGGCATTGAGGAGTATATCTCATCAGTCACTGGCTTCATCTATAAGTGCATCGATGATGTCGTCCCCACAGTGACCATATGTACACACCCCAACCAGAAACCATGGATTACATGCAACATCCGCACTGAGCTAAAGGGTAGAGCTGCTGCTTTCAAGGAGCTGGACTCTAACCCGGATGCTTATAAGAAATCCTGCTATACCTTCCTGACGAACCATGAAACAGGCAAAGCGCCCATTCAGGACTAAGATCGAATCGTACTACACTGGGTCCGATGCTCGTCGGATGTGGCAGGTCTTGCAAACTATTACGGACTACAAAGGGAAGAACAGCAATGAGCTGCCCAGTGACATGAGTCTACCAGATGAGCTAAATAACTTCTATGCTCGCTTTGAGGCAAGCAACACTGAAGCATGCATGAGAGCATCAGCTGCTCCGGACGACTGTGTGATCACTCTCTCAGTAACCAATGTGAGTAAGACCTTTAAACAGGTCAACATTCACAAGGCCGCAGGACGTGTACTCCGAGCATGCGCTGACCAACCGGTAAGTCTCTTCACTGACATTTTCAACATGTCCCTGATTGAGTCTGTAATACCTACATGTTCCAAACAGACCACCATAGTCCCTGTGCCCAAGAACACAAAGGTAATCTGCCTAAATTACTACCAAACCGTAGCACTCACGTCTATAGCCATGAAGTGCTTTGAAAGGCTGGTCATGGCTCACATCAACACCATTATCCCAGAAACCCTAGACCCACTTCAATTTACATACTGCCTCAACAGATCCACAGATGATGCCATCTCTGTTGCACTCCACACTGCCCTTTCCCACCTGGACAAAAGGAACACCTATGTGAGAATGCTATTCATTTATCCAAATTCCTTGTTGTCCACATCACCAACAAACTAACATGGACCAAACACACCAAGACAGTCATGAAGAGGGCACAACAACGCTTATTCCCACTCAGGAGACTGAAAAGATTTACCATGGGTCCTCAGATCCTCAAAAGGTTCTACAGCTGCACCATCGAGAGCATCCTGACCGGTTGCATCACAGCCTGATATGGTAACTGCTCGGCCTCCGACGGCAATGCCCTACAGAGGGTAGTGTGTACGGCCCAGTACAAGGGGCCAAGCTTCCTGCCATCCAGGACCTCTATACCAGGTGGTGTCAGAGGAAGGCCCAGTACAAGGGGCCAAGCCTCCTGCCATCCAGGACCTCTATACCAGGTGGTGTCAGAGGAAGGCCCAGTACAAGGGGCCAAGCCTCCTGCCATCCAGGACCTCTATACCAGGTGGTGTCAGAGGAAGGCCCAGTACAAGGGGCCAAGCCTCCTGCCATCCAGGACCTCTATACCAGGTGGTGTCAGAGGAAGGCCCAGTACAAGGGGCCAAGCCTCCTGCCATCCAGGACCTCTATACCAGGTGGTGTCAGAGGAAGGCCCAGTACAAGGGGCCAAGCCTCCTGCCATCCAGGACCTCTATACCAGGTGGTGTCAGAGGAAGGCCCAGTACAAGGGGCCAAGCCTCCTGCCATCCAGGACCTCTATACCAGGTGGTGTCAGAGGAAGGCCCAGTACAAGGGGCCAAGCCTCCTGCCATCCAGGACCTCTATACCAGGTGGTGTCAGAGGAAGGCCCAGTACAAGGGGCCAAGCCTCCTGCCATCCAGGACCTCTATACCAGGTGGTGTCAGAGGAAGGCCCAGTACAAGGGGCCAAGCCTCCTGCCATCCAGGACCTCTATACCAGGTGGTGTCAGAGGAAGGCCCAAAAAATGTCCAAAGACTCCAGCCACCCTAGTCATAGACTGTTCTCTCTGCTACCGCACGGCAAGCGGTACCGGAACACCAAGTCTAGGTCCAAAAGGCCTCTAAACAGCTTCTACTCCCAAGCCATAAGACTCCTGAACTGCTAATCAAATGGCTACCCGGACTATTTGCATTATCCCCCACCCCCATTTTTACGCTGCTACTCTCTGTTCATTATCCATGCATAGTCGCGTTTGTTTACCTCTACCTACATGTTCATATTACCTCAATTACCTCGACTAATCTGTGACCCCGCACATTGACTCTGTACCAGTACCCCTTGTATATAGCCTCGCTACTGTTATTTTATTGTTGCTCTTTCATTTTTTCTTATTTTTCTATTTGTCTCATTTTATTTTAAATGTTTTAATTACGTTTTTTTATTTTTTACTTCAGTTTATTTTAGTAAATACTTTCTTAACACTTTTGTTCTTAAAACTGCATTGTGGGTTAAGCGCTTGTAAAAAAAGCATTTCACTGTAAGGTCTCCTCCACCTGTTGTATTCGGCACACGTGACAAATCAAATTTGATTTGATTTTGATCAATAGACAGTAGGTACAAATGGTTACGCATTCAGAAAGGAGGTCGGGAGGCATGACTGATCTGTGCCTTTAGCTAGATGGATGCCCAGATTTGAAACAGTACAGGACATCCAGATGTTGGCTGGAGAACTGTTGAGGTTGGAATGGACACTCCGATAATCTCTGTGCTAAATTACCATGCTAGAACAGACTGTGCTCTCCTGCTGCTGATCCGAAATGACAAACCCTTGCAGAGGTGTATATGAAACAGAAAGAAATGTGTATAATCTGTGTTTAGTGATTCTAGATCAGCAGCTAGTGTGTGTGTGAGAAAACAAGGCTCTGTGTAAAACGGACGGAGTGAGGATCAGACACACAATGACAGAAAAACAACATTTGTCCCTTGAAAATAACAAATAATAAATGACATCTCGCTTCATTTTTCTCACATTAGCGACTGAACGTTATATAAAATGAGGACATGCCAAATCAGCAACCGGATTGCTCCTTCTCTTTCGTTTATTAAAGAGCATGAGCGATAAATTCTCCAAAACGCAGCCGCAAATCAAGATCCCTGACTTATGCAGTTCTGCGACTTACACCACAGCTAGAGGTGAAATACTATCGCAGAAAGCCAAGCCCTTATTAGTTATGCAGCGTTTGAGTCATGGCAGAAGAGGAGGGTGGAGGGAGCAATGGCCCGTAGGCCTGTTTCGCTACTAATCCATTCAACTCACTGGTTACTGCTACTGTTGAGGGTGATACATAACAGCAGACAGGGAGAATATACGCCACATGTCCTTTAAGGGTCGATTATCGTATTACACTCATGCAAAGCAATAAAATGAATCACAACAGATGTGAATAAAGCAAGCTGGAAAACAAAATGTGGGAGAGTGAACTGAGGAATGAAAAATTCAATTTGCCGACGGCTGTATCCATTATTAATTTGTCCACAGACAGCTCTACAATGTAAATCCAAAGGAGGTGTCTCTCTCTCCAGACATAACTAAGACTAGGACACGCTATTTCTCCAGCTAGCCGTGGTGTGTACAGGTGGTGGAAGAACACAACACAAGATTTGGTTATGAAAGAGAAAGCTGCACTTCAGTCCTCCTCTCTCTCGCTTTCTGTCCACCTCGTCTATACCTTTCCATCGACCATTATAAGTGACACTTTGGGATCATAGGGCAGACCAGACGCAGGTTGCAATTCAAGACTTCTGGCAAAATCTCTTTCATTTACTGTCTTCTCTTTTTCAACATCTCTCTCTTCTTCCCTCACCTCTTCCTGTATTAGCTCTCCCTTCTTCCCTTTGAACTGTCTATGTGGTACCTGTCTAGTCTATGTGTGTGTCTGCTAGAGAGGCCAGTGGGGGCTGAGTAAGTTCCACTGGACAGATGGCCGTCCGAGTCACTGTCAGGGGCCGCCACACCAGCTGGTACGCCCCTGTCTCCCCCCTGCCGTACCCCTCCGCCCCTCTACCCCTCTGCCTCGCCCTGCAGGGGGTCCCAGCTTGATTAGGCAGGATTAATGACGTGCCTGTCTGTGAGTGTGTGCGCACACGATCATGTGTGTGTGTATGTGTGTGTGTGTGTATCAGAAAGGCTCAGAGAGAGGCTGAGAGCTCAACACACTGACTGTATTTACTGTTAAACTTCCTCCCATTCTGATGGTAATGTGGTAACACAGCAGTGAGTTCCTCTTGGCCCATCTACTGTAGCCAGGCGTTCCCTAAGGCGCCTGAACAGGCTGCCTCACAGAGGGGAGATCAACGTGCCTGTTTGATGGTCGCGTCACTCACAAAACGCTTCAAAGGCCTAGCAGAAGACTGGGTTGAGTTAACCTCTGTGTCAGTCTGCGTCCCAAACGGTGCCCTGTTGCCTTTATAGTGCACTCTTTTTGACCAGGGCCCATGGGACTCTAGGCCAAAGTAGTGCACTATGGAGGGGATAGGGTGCCATTTGGGACTCACCCCAGTCTACAGTTTGAATAAAACTGTTGACGACGACAGAAGAGAGGGACAGATACTTAATGCATTATCGTCCATATTTATCTTATTCTGTTTCAGAGAATAATGTAAACGAGGAAATCATTTGGATGGGCTTTTAAGACGCGCTGATGGTTCAGCCTCAAACACTGGCTGTGTCCAAAATGACACCATATTTCCTATAACGTGCACTACTTTTGACCAGAGTCCTATGGGCCCAGATTAAAAGTAATGTACTATATTTGAATAGGGTGCCATTTGGGATGCACCCACTGTCATCTCATTCACACTCAATGTGTTGGCAGCCATTTTACAGCAGTGTCCCAGTGTGTGTGTGTGTGAAATACTACTAAGACATAATCAGCAGATGAGTTATAGGTATTGATCCAGCCAGCACCCCTACTGGTGTTCTTTTTCACACACACACACACACACACACACACACACACACACACACACACACACACACACACACACACACACACACACACACACACACACACACACACACACACACACACACACACACACACACACACACACACACTGCGGTGCTGCTCCTTGCATTTCCTTCCTTCCCTGCTTTAATTTATGTCTCTTCATTTCTGTGCCAGAGCCGTGTGTGTGGGAGTATTTGTGCGTGTGTGTGAATATACAGTGTGTGTGTGTGTGTGTGTGTGTGTGTGTGTGTGTGTGTGTGTGTGTGTGTGTGTGTGTGTGTGTGTGTGTGTGTGTGTGTGTGTGTGTGTGTGCCAGCAGAACATGCATAATACACTCCAGTAAGATTAGTAGACTCCAGCAGTGTTCTGGAAGGGGTTAGGTTTAAAACCCAAACTAGAGGAACCAGGAGGGTCCAATTAGAGTCCCCTTGGGTTCGAGGAAGCACGTTTGAGTGTGTGTGTGTATGTGTGTGTTTGCAGTGGGCGTGTGTGTGTGAGAGAGAGAGTGAATGTTTGTGTGTGTGTGAACTGGTTGCCTGCCTGAATGGCTGGCTTAGCTCACATCCAAGAGGCTGGAGGCTGTGTGTGTCTAAAGTAGGCCTGGCATCTGGACCTGTCAATTATCCTAACAATAGCAGGCCCGATCCAAATAGCCCCATTGTTAGCCAATAGCCAGGATACATTCTGGTAATGAGTGTTGGAACACAGATTTGATGATGCACTCCCCCTGGTTAGTCAGTGTTGTGGGCTTGATTGGGGCTATGGGGCATTATGCACAGTGGCTATGGCTGGTCTTGGTCTTGGATCAGTGTTTATAGTGGGGTGGATTTGGGGAGTGTGTGTGTGTGTGTGTGTGTGTGTGTGTGTGTGTGTGTGTGTGTGTGTGTGTGTGTGTGTGTGTGTGTGTGTGTGTGTGTGTGTGTGTGTGTGTGTGTGTGTGTGGAGGAGGAGGAGGAAGGGAGGTGGTGGGCTTTGTAAAGCGGTCCCCTTCTGCAGGGGGATTGCAGCTTGCGTGTGGAAAAACAGGGGTATCTGTCCCAAATAGCACCCTATTCCCTGTACAGTGGACCACTTTTGACTAGGGCTCTGGTCAAAAGTAGTGCACTATAAAGGAATAGGTTGTCATTTGGGATTCAGACAGGGTGACGGCTTCCCGCTATTGTCACCTGACAGCTTATCACTCAGAGCTCCACGCTAATATACATGTGCCCTCACACACACACACACACACACACACACACACACACACACACACACACACACACACACACACACACACACACACACACACACACACACACACACACACACACACACACACACACACACACACACACTGCTGTCTTCAGACAAAGGGCTGCCTTTGTGTCTCCAGCAGGACAGAGGTCTGATAAGTGTCACACTGTGGTTGCTGTAAGAAAATTAAAGAGTGCCCCTGTATGCCCAAGCTGGTTCGTTTGGTTGATGTCGTGCTCTCTCTCTCTCTCTCTCTCTCTCTCTCTCTCTCTCTCTCTCCTCTCTCTCTCTCTCTCTCTCTCACACATAACCATCTCACTTTTAGAAGGCCACTATGTTAATTTGTGATTTGAATGTGAGTGCCATCAGCAGCCTGGCTGGGGCTAGGGGGAGCAGGGGAGAGCGGCGTGTGAGAATGGCCTATTCACAGTCGTCATTTGGTAATGGGCATCACAGGACTGGCCTGTGACTAAGTTATTCAGCAGAGACTGGAGCAGAGCCTGTGCTAACTGCTAGCTGCCAGGGAGGAGAGGAGAGCCCGTCTGTAGACTAGAGTGCTGCTATGCACATGATGAAGACAGAGAATGAGGGAGCGCTGCTACTGGGACTGGGGCTGTCCAAGGGGACATTACAGTAATGACTTTCATTTATGTAGCTAGTTTTTTTCTCCAACTCAAAGTACTTTGCATTCTATGGGAGTAATTCATCTCGTCTCTCCTTCCAACATCAATACTGTTCAATGTGAGAGATCGTTTGTTTGAACATACACGTGTGCATGTGATGGATCGTGCGAGAGCCACGTTGTCATATCTTTTCTACTGGGTCAGTGACGTGTGTGCATGTGTGTGTATGTAATGGATGTGGTACTTACCTGTCGCAGTGGGTACACTTGAAGGGCTTGGCCCCGGTGTGTTTGCGGTAGTGCCTCGTCAGCTCGTCGCTCCGGGCGAAACGCCACTCACAGCCCTCCCAGGAGCACTTGTATGGTTTCTCACCTGATAAGACAGACAGACAGAGGGGGGTTGGGGGGATGATTACTTTTGCAGTTACATTGACTTTCTGTTTTTGTGGTAGTAATAGTGGATACCATTAAGTTGCTCTTATACAACACCTGTGTAGTCATACTGTAATGGAACATAATTGTGCAGTTGTCTAAATGACATGTAGGCTACTGATAAGTAAAGGGGTGTTGTCTGTATGATTGACACACCTGAGTGTGCCACATCATCACCCGTGTGAGATGAGATTCTCCCAACTCCTTTGCTGGTGTTACCCAGTGTGCGATCCTACTAACTAGTTAATGTACCTGTGTTACCCAACCCAGGACTACACACCAAGGGTTTTGCATCAACCAATCATAGACTCCCAGAGCTCGCTAAACAAATGATTTCAGAGATGCCGTGTTAATTCATAATCCTAAAACTAAAATCACCCAGAGAAATTAAACAGTTTTCTCCCCTCCCCTCCCCGCCTCTCCTCTTCCCCCTTGGACCCCCTGTGGAGAGATCTGAAATTCAAATGAAGTTTCTCTCCAGTTGAACAGATGGGAGAGGGAGATATCTATTGTTCACAAGCTGTAGTTTTATCTCCCTGATAGAAAGGCCCTCCGGCAGGGGGTTCTTTTACTTTTTGGGATGGGAAAGGGGGGGGTGTAGCGGGTTGCGGGGGGGTGGGTGCCCGTACCCTGAGGACCAGGTTGTGTTCGGATGGGCCTGGACCTGGCTGGTGGAAGGTGGGAGGGGGCTGAATCCGGGGAGGGTTTTGGGGTGGGTAGAGGGGGAACCACCCGCCCCGGTGCTGCCGAGCGCTGCTGCCGAGCGCGGCTGCTCTGGTTGATTCAGATCTGGGAGTGGTAACGATAATTAGGGTCTTAATGGGAAGTAATACCGTACTTCCAGTCAGCCAGCTGCGACCGTCTTCCCATATCACCGTGTCCACCAATCTTCCTAACTAGACTAAAGTACCATTAGA
Organism: Oncorhynchus keta; assembly: GCF_023373465.1. Classification (NCBI taxonomy): domain Eukaryota; kingdom Metazoa; phylum Chordata; class Actinopteri; order Salmoniformes; family Salmonidae; genus Oncorhynchus; species Oncorhynchus keta. The sequence goes on from NC_068454.1 coordinate 32,507,156, forward strand.
GTGAAATCTAAGCGTCTCAAACAGTAGAGCAGCGGTACGTCCAGATCACAGGCGACAGTGGAAGACAGAGGGTGCAGAGGGTGAGGATAACGGACGGTACCCGTAGGTTCAGAGAGGCTGTGCATGGAGGGGTGAATAGTGGGGATGATACTCCACAGGACTTGTGGATTCAAGTCATTTATTCTGCTACAAAAAACCTGCTACAAGAAGTGTTGATTAGCAGAAGAATATCAGTGATTTCATTGGCAAAAGTATATTGGAGGTGACCCCAGCAGTAGACGGTAAAGGATGACGTGGTTTTGTTTGACATAATCTCAGAGCGATGTGGAATCTGCGGAGACCACGGTGATGCAACGGAAAGTAAAGGATGACGTGGCGGAGGAGGAGAGGACTGAGTGATGTGAGATGATGCAACGCACCTCCCCTCAGCTCCTCGATTTCACCCCTTCATCCCCCCACTCCCCCCCATCGTCCATGTTGTAAGATGAGAGGGAAGAGAAAAGGCAAATGGTCTGTGAATGATGCCTCCAATCCCGGTTTATTTCACATGAGCTTTTCTTATTCTGTTTCCTTTTTCTTATTTGATCCATTGTCGGTGGTGAGATTGTGTGACAGATTGCAGGGCAGAAACACCTCAGGATCACTTGCTGTGCTTTTCTTTCCGTGTTTTGAATATTATTCAAATCAGCAGAGGGCATTTTGGGTACTGTATAATGACCCAGTACTGGCTGCTGTTAGAGAGAGAGTGTGCATCCAGAATGGCACCCTATTCCTTATATATTGTATACTTTTGATCAGAGCCCTATGCGTAGTGCACTATATAGGGAAAAGGGTGCTATTTCGGGGATAGCCAGGGAGAAGGCAACACCTCAGCACTGTATCAGCAAACACCACTTTACAGCCAGATTCCACTCAACACACTCCATATAACACTCTTCTACCTCTGGGGTGAACACATGAATGCAACACATTCTGAACATCTGTCTGCCTTTGCCCCTTGATACACTCATAAACATTTTGCCAAAAGACCTGAGGCTTTTTATTTGCTCATTCTCCCCCACTGTGTAAAACCTGTAGCAGATGACATCCCCAGACAGTGTTGCCTTGTCATGAGAGCCTGTTAGGCAGGCAGACAGACAGGCAGGGATGAAGGCAGGCAGGCAGACAGGGAGGCAGACAGTCAGGCAGGGATGAAGGCAGGCAGGCAGACAGGGGGGCAGGCAGGGAGGCAGACAGTCAGGCAGGGATGAAGGCAGGCAGGCAGACAGGGGGGCAGGCAGGGAGGCAGACAGTCAGGCAGGGATGGAGGCAGGCAGGCAGACAGGGGGGCAGGCAGGGAGGCAGACAGTCAGGCAGGGATGGAGGCAGGCAGGCAGACAGGGGGGCAGGCAGGGAGGCAGACAGTCAGGCAGGGATGAAGGCAGGCAGGCAGACAGGGGGCAGGCAGGGAGGCAGACAGTCAGGCAGGGATGGAGGCAGGCAGGCAGACAGGGGGGCAGGCAGGGAGGCAGACAGTCAGGCAGGGATGAAGGCAGGCAGGCAGACAGGGGGGCAGGCAGGGAGGCAGACAGTCAGGCAGGGATGGAGGCAGGCAGGCTGGCTTCAAGGACCACTCAGTCATTTTGGAGTCTTGAGGCCACAGGTGCAAGACAGCAAACATTTCACACCCCTTCCTCAGTAATTGGCCAAAGCTCCCCCTCCTCTCCACTACTCCTCCTCTTTGCATTAACCCCCCCTCCCTATACCTCCCTCCCCCTCTCCAGACTTGACAGAATGAAGCAGGGTCGGCTTGGACCCACCATCACGGCAACTACGCCAGCCAATTATAACTTGCCGAGGCGAGGATGCATGATGGAGTCGCCTAGCAACCCGACCGAGAGAGAGTTTGTGTGAGAGAGACAGAAAGAGAGCGAGTAAGACAGAGAGAGAGAGCGAGAGAGAAAGAGAGTTTGTGTGAGAGAGACAGAAAGAGAGCGAGTAAGACAGAGAGAGAGAAAGGCGTGCAGCCGCCTGAATCCGCCAGTCATGGACATTCAGCGCCACCAGCCAATTATGGCTCTGCTCTGGATGAGTGTAAAACAGTTGCCAGGCAACCCAAACCCCAAAAAAGGGAGCAGGTTGGGGTGGGTGGTAGCTTTTTTGGGGGGTGGGGGAGAGTGTATTTGGGGGTTGGGTGGTGTTAGGGGCAGGGGTAGTTGGAATGGGCAGCACTGTGTTAAAACAGGCTGAGACTGATACCAGGAGCTGCAAATAATCAGCCATTTACAAACTCTCCTCTCGCCTGTTCTGATATGGTCTCCTAGCAACGCACCCCCCTCCCCCCCACCTCATCACCCACCATCAGCATCACAGGTGCCTGTGTGCTGCAGTTAATTACATTTCCTTAGCCAACTGGAGATAGAGTATAGAGGCTATTATGATCTCTCAGCTGAAGTTACAGCAGACAAACAGACTGACTCAGACAATTATGGCCCATTTCACATTTCCTAGAGTTTCATCCATGCAGCAGCTCCCGTCTCCCTAAAACAAAGAATCCATTCCCAACACCAGAGGAGTGAAGATAGGCAAATAGTGGGTGGGTTTCTGTTCTGACTGCTCACATTCTACAACAATGTTCAACCTATAGAATCACTAGAATGAACATTAATTTTAGTCATTCTAATTCTATAGTTATTCTAGTCATTCTAATTCTATAGTTATTCTAGTCATTCTAATTCTATAGTTATTCTAGTCATTCTAATTCTATAGTTATTCTAGTCATTCTAATTCTATGGTTATTAAACCTCAGTGAAAGGCTGTGTATTTCCTTACCAACTGTTATTGATGGGGCCATCCAGTAGCATGTCATCCTCATGAAGCAAGGGCCCCCCTTAAATCCTGCACTAATCTTAATCTCCCTCCCTGTGTGTCACTGATGTATGGACATAATAACCAAAACAGAAGGATTAGGCTAATTACTGTACTGTGCTGCTCTTGTCTTGTAATGAACATATCGGGGCTGGGGCTACACAGCAGCATGCTGCAGCATGTCTTAAGGGTGTTGTTTTCTCTTCTACCCTTCTCTTTTTCCCCCCTTTCCCTCCTCTGATTTTTTGGGTGTGGGAGGAGGAGGGGGCGAATGAATGGCTTGCATCAGCTCGCTGGTGATTAGCATCGCTAGCGCTCTAGTGGCAGCGGTGAAACCTGCCGAGTCAACAGCAGGCCTCAGGAAAGGATTAGCGTCGCTAACACTGATGCTAACGCTACGGCTAGCGCTAACCTGATGCCAACACTCCTCTCTCTCTCTCTGTCTCTCTCTCTCTCCCAGGTTCACTGGGAGGCCAGTGGTGGTGAGATACTCCAGGCTGCAGTAGACATGGCTGAATTAGCCATTTAGACCCGTCAGTCTATCAATCCATTGGCAATTACCGTACCACTCCCACCGCTAGCAGCTTGTGGACGGAGAGACTGGACTGCTTTCAGTAAGAGACTCAGAGTCACTGAGGTGAATGAGAGAGAGAGAGAGGCTGCAGAGCTAAGACCTATGTATTTTTAGCCCGTTGGAAGGATCTCACAGGGAGATATAGAGCGATAGATCAAGACTGCTTCTGTGTTTCTACTTCACAACACCGGATTGCAATCCTTGCACTCAGACATATCAAGCTGAGCATTTATACTGAAACAGAAGATGTTTTCAGGCAGAGTTTAAACCTAAACCTATATTCTCCCAGGGTCTTGTGTTAGGCGCATGGTGCACCTGTATAATTGTAGATGCATGGTCCTTGGTCAGGTTAGACAGTGTGTTTTCAGGCAGTGTGTTTAGTGCAAGACCTGGCCTTATTGGCTGTGTAACCTTGTAATCTCCACCCGGCCACCTCTCAGAGCCTGAGAGTTCCTCTCTAGGTTTCTTCCTAGGTTCCAGCCTTTCTAGGGAGTTTTTACTAGTCACCGCGTTTCTACATCTGCATTGCTTGCTCTTTGGGGTTTTAGGCTGGGTTTCTGTCTAAGCACTTTGTGACAACTGCTGATGTAAAAAGGGCTTTAGAAATACAGTTGATTGATTGCATGGTGCATGATGCATGGCCCATAGTTATGGTCAGGCCTAGGTTCTGTCTCACCTGTGTGTGTCCTCTGGTGGGCCTTCAGGTGGGAACTCTTGGTGTAAACCTTCCTGCAGCCGTTGAACTGACAGCGATGGACCCTCTTCTTGTTCTCTGGGATATCTCCCCCCAGCGACCCAGAACCCTGCTCGCTGTCACTGTGCCCCCCCCTGCTGGGCGGCGAGGGTAGAGTGGAGTGTGTGGCCACCAGCTTGGCCGCATTCAGACCAACCTTCTTGGCCACAAGTTTGAGAGTGAGCGTGCCGTCGGCCGTGGCGGTGAGCGTCTGCATGGGCTTGACCAGGTGGCGGCCCAGCTCAGGCGAGGAGGGTGGTGTGAGGGAGGTGACGGCACTCAGCTGAGCAGCGTTGACCCCGTTGACCCCCTCCTTGGTGGTCTTCGCTCCAGACTCTTTTCCGGAGGCCTTGGTGTTGTGGGGCTGTGGGGCCTGTAGCACCTTGGGAAGGGAGACGAGGAGGGGAGGGGGGCTGGGCTGGTCGGGGAGGCTGGGGAGGAGGGGGTCCAGGGGGTCCATCAGGTCCTCGTCACTGTCAGCACCCTGCATGAAGGTGGGCGTCAGGAGACAGTCGAGCTCCTCGTCAAACAGCTCTGATAGACGCTTGGGTTCTGTCTGCAGGTACCGCTCTAACTCCAGACACGTCTGTAAGGGTGAGAGAGACACGGTCAGAAACAGGAACAGTTTCAGGAGAGAACACTCATCCTTAATCTACACATATTATTCAGAGACGCTTGGGCTCTGTCTGCAGGTACCGCCCCAACTCCAGACACTCAGTCAGAGACAGGGACACACGGTCGGAACGGGCACAACAGCCCCACCACACTCATCTCTAATCAATACATACTGTTTCAGACCTCATACAAAAGTACCGATTTGATTAGCCTCATATGAAACAACTGATCATATCAACCATATACACTCTTAGAAAAAAGGGTTCCAAAATGGTTCCCAAAAGGATGGTTCTAGATTAGCATCCTTTTTTTCTAAGAGTGTATGATAACCAGTCAGTGATTCAGCAGAAATCAAACACTCTGACACAGCCACACACTCTATATCATAAAACCACTGACTAGATACATATCCAGCTCTGCTAATCTAACCACCATCCCACATCATCATAATCTGAGCATCCTATCATCCCCTCCACCCAGTATGGTCCAGTGGTCCAGCCTCTCCAGTGTTGACCATGTCACCGGCTCCTAGCTGAGCCCAGAGAGGGGGATTATTCTCTGATTGAACTGTGCTGGCCTTACTCTTTCCCTCCACTCAGCTTTGCAAGGGAGAGAAATTAACCAGCCATGGAATTCTTATCACGAGAAAGAGGAAGGGCGGGAAGGGAGGGGGATACATGCAGAGAGAGAGGGAGAGATATAGGGATATGTGCAGAGAGAGAGGGAGAGAGAGAGGGATATGTGCAGAGAGAGGGAGAGATATAGGGATATGTGCAGAGAGAGAGGGAGAGATATAGGGATATGTGCAGAGAAAGAGGGAAAGATACAGGTATGTGCAGAGAGGACACAGTATACCAAACACTCAGCAGAAAGGTTGTTCTATTTAGGCTTTTCCCTCACCTCTCTCTTAAACCATACCCTTCCAGAAAATCTCATCTTTAAAACACACACACACACACACAATCACTCTCTCTATCTCTCTTGTGTTTCTTTTCTGCTAGGGCTTCATTAGAATGAGCAATGCATTGCCATGAGGGGAAGAGAGAGAGAGAGAGAGAGAGAGAGAGAGAGAGAGAGAGAGAGAGAGAGAGAGAGAGAGAGAGAGAGAGAGAGAGAGAGAAGAGCACGGCTCACTAACTGTGCTGAGTGCACATTCTTCATACAGGTTCTACAATACTGTTGTGCAGTCACAGTGGTCAGTTTAGATATTAGTTTGTTCCGTTTGGCATGTCACAGCTAAAACACTTGGGCAGAGGGAGAGGGGAGCAGAGCACCGGAATGGAGTCAAACCTTCCAGCACTTTAATCCGTGTCATCAGTGCAAATTATAGCTGCCTTACCTATTATCTTAACTACAGAAACACTGTGACACGATGTATCTAAAGGCATGCAGCACTTGTAGGCTGCTCTGTTCCCCTGTGTTTATAGTCAGGCCCCCCCACCACCGCCACATATTTTTGTTGGGCATCTGATAAGCTTTGCTTTGCTAGTGTTACTTCTATTTTAAAAGAATGTCTTCTTTTTTTCATTTGCGTATGAGCATATATCAAAGAGATTTCTTCGGGGGTGTGAATGTTTCAAACTCATTTAGTCTGATAAGCATTGTGTAGATATAGTGCGACGACGCACTAAAAAAGTCCTTTGTTAACGCTGCCTAACAGTTGTGCTTAAGACAAGGCTTTGGGCCATTCCTTTGACCAGCTCCTTGCTATGATTTGTAAACACTTGTATTCTTTCCTGGTAATTCTAGTGTAATACAATCTGCAGTCAAGCATGGCCAAGGAGGACCATTGTATTTATTCCCCTCAATCATCACTAATGCATGGTAAAAGCAACACTGCAGGTATGCCTAGCCATGGCCCTGCTTGAGAAATGACCATCGAGTCTGTTGGAATAGCTCTTTAAACATTGTGCAGCCTTCTGAGTACATATTATCCTCAACTGTGACTAGGCCCACAGTATGGTCAGTGGCACACACCTCAGGGGCTGGACAGCGGGAGGTGATATCACACGCCAGTAGGCGTGTCCAGTAGGAGAATACACTACCTATGACATTTCATGTATGACCTTTACGTTTTTTTCATATGCGATAGGAAAGGTAACACACACACACATTCTGACACATATGCACACACACATATACACACATATACACACATATACACACATATACACACACACACACACACACACACACACACACACACACACACACACACACACACACACACACACACACACACACACACACACACACACACACACACACACACACACACACACACACACACACACACACACACACACACACACACACACACACACCCTGCAGGGGGATAGATCAGTGCAGTGTGGGAGCATGCTGGCTCATGGCTTTGGCAGCTCGTGTGAGTAGAGGGGGCTCAGTCACCTCCATTCCCCAGTTCCGTCCCACAACATACGGATAAAGGTCATATCATACTGTACTGCTTCTCAAAGGACATTAAACCCTGCATGGCCACGTACTAAACCAGTCTGTGCATTCATAGCAATATACACTCCTTAAAAAAGGGTACCAAAAGGGTTCAAATCAAATCGAATCAAACGTATTTGTCACATACACATGGTTAGCAGATGTTAATGCAAGTGTAGTGAAATGCTTGTGCTTCTAGTTCCGACAATGCAGTAATAACCAATGAGTAATCTAACCTAACAATTCCAAAACTACTACTACTGCAGCTGTCCCAGATATAACCTCTTTTGGTTCCAGGTATGACCATTTTGGGTTCCCTGCAGAACCCTCTGTGGAAAGGGTTCTACATGGAACCCAAAATGGTTCTACTTGGAACCAAAAGGCTTCTACCTGGAATCAAAATGGTTCATCAAAGGGTTCTCCTATGGGAACAGCTGAATACCCCTTTTAGGTTCTAGATAGCACCTTGTTTTTCTTAAGAGTGTAAAAATGTATAGATCTAATATAATAAGATTCATATGGAAGTGGATCAATCATTATAAGACTGTTTATTGGGAGAATAAAGTGGGTGGTTAGGTATAGGCTATATTGTTGTAGGAATTGCTGAGAAGTATGCTGACTGTCTCTTTAGACTTCCAGTCATTGCTCTAACGCTAGTTAGCAATGGCTCCATAAACTACCTTCAACTTCCTTCAAACTGCACACAGAGACATCCTGCACGGAGAGGCTTAATTGCTAAAATGTCACACTATCCCTTTAACAGTGACAATGTTATGTTAAATAGGTGTGCCATGATTTACAAGGTGCCATTAGTCACATACAGTATTCTCCAAAAACACCAGTCAGAGGAAATACAATGACCAGAGGTTGTGTGTGTGTGAGTAATCACCCCCTAAAAGATTAAGCTACCACCTAAAGCACATACAATACGATATAATACAATACACATAGAACAACAATATAGTTGGAGGTTTTACCTGGTCACACTGACATGGGGATGAATTGTTGTTTAATAGTTAAATACACTACAGGAGAATAGAAGTGGTGGGAAAAGTACCCAATTGTCATACTTGAGTAAAAGTACACATACCTTAATATAAAAGTGAGTCACCCAGTAAAATACTACTTGAGTAAAAGTACACATACCTTAATATAAAAGTGAGTCACCCAGTAAAATACTACTTGAGTAAAAGTACACATACCTTAATATAAAAGTGAGTCACCCAGTAAAATACTACTTGAGTAAAAGTACACATACCTTAATATAAAAGTGAGTCACCCAGTAAAATACTACTTGAGTAAAAGTATTTGGTTTTAAATATACCTATGTATCAAAAGTAAATGTAATTGCTAAAATGTACTTAAGTATCAAAAGTAAAAGTATAAATTATTTAAATTCCTTATATTAAGCAAAGCAGCTGGACACATTTCCTAGTTTTTTATTTTTTCACAGATAGCCAGGGGCACGCTTCAATTAGGACATCATTTACAAACGAACCATGTGTTTAGTGAGTCCACCAGATAAGAGGCAGATGGGATGACCAGGGATGTTCTCTTGATAAATGTGTGAATTAGACAATTGTCCTGTCCTGCTAAGCATTCAAAATGTAAATAGTACTTTTGAGTGTCAGGGAAAATGTATGGAGTAAAAAGTACATAATTCTCTTTAGGACTGTGGTGGAGTAAGAGTAAAAGTTGTCAAAAATATAAATAGTAAAGTAAAGTACAGATACTCCAAAAAACTACTTAAGTAGTACTTGAAAGTATTTTTTACTTAAGTACTTTACACCATTGGAGAATAGCAGCGTGGGAACTACATTTTTCCTGTTAACATTAGTTTTATATGAAGCACCTGTTAAAAGTCTATTGTATGTGTAAGTAGGTCTATGTTTTCTCCCCTCTCACACTGTGACTGGGCCATAGCTCCCACAGCTACAGTAAAGACAGTTCTCCCACTGTGAGCCTGGACTCCACCAGAGAGAGGGCCTTGATGCTAGGCTTAGATTTGTAAGCCGCTTTGGATAAAAGCATCTGCTAAATGGCATATATTATTGTGCGTGTGCGTGTGTGCGTGCCACAATGTATGTGTGTCACAGTGTGTGTATCAAACTGTGTGTGTGTCCATCAATAATAGATGCTGAGCCGAAGGGGTTCACACCCAGCTAAGAGCCTCTGTCTGTCAGACAAAGAGACCAGAGAGGACCACAGCCATCGCTACATCTACAGCTAACTGTTATTACACCATCCAGCTGGACTCCAACTAGACACAAAGGGGAAATGATCAGCAGTCTGACCCAAATGGCACCCTATTCCCTTTATAATGCGTTCATTGGAAGACTATCCATAGGGCTCTGGTCAAAAGTAGCTCAGTATATAGGCAATAGGGTGCCATTTGGGACGCAACCCCAGCAATATCCGACTTGGTTACTCTCAATGTCTTGGCACCAGTGGCGTAACTTGTGGGCCCCCTGCCTTGCGGGGGCTGAGGGGGTGTGTGAGCTACGCTAGCGCTTGGCACCCTGCTCGGGCATTATAAAGTCAGCACATCATCTAAACTAATGGCTTCATATGATCTCATTCCTGCATCTAGGAAAGTGTGTATTTATGTTCTCTCTCCCCTCCATTTTGGGGTTCAAATCTCTCTCATACAAATAGGTTTTAATTAAAGCTTTGGCTTTCATCCGATGCTGTTTGAAGCTCTATCTCTTGATGCTAAACTGATCTCTCTCCTCTGCTTTTCTCTCTCTCTCTCTATTCTCTCTCTCTCTCTATTCTCTGCTCTCCTCTCTCTCTCTCTCTCTTCTCTCGCTCTCTTTTCTCTCTTTCTTCTCTGCTCTCCCCTCTCCCTCTCTCCCCCTCTCTCTCTTCTCTCTCTCCCTACACAGCATGCGTTGATGAGTAATTAGCCACTCAAACGACCCAGCGAAGAGATACTCTTTATTCAGCTAATTTGCTGATGGGTAGCCTGTGTGTGTGTGTGTGTTTTCATCTGTGTATGTATAAGAGAGAGAGTGTGTGTGCAGAGACTGGTAGCCTACGTGCCAAGAGTTTTGATTTCACTGCAGAAAACCTCCTCATTGTGCCTTGAGGGGCTATGCTGTATAACTTAGAGAGAGGTGCCATCTCAGAGAATACAGTTTGTCCCCCCAACCCCCTTCTTCTATTTGGCCTGTACTGTGTCATACAGCCTTCAGTGCAACTGGCTGTTCTCAATGAGCCGGAATGGAGTCTGTCCGTAACGGGCCATCTCCCCTCCCCTCTGGTGTTCATAACAATAACCCAGGGTGCTGTAACTTCGCCACAGCTATTATCCACCCCCTCCCAACACACACACACACACGCTCCGAACATCATAACCATTCCTCTGTAAAATTGGGACTGCACCCTTGATTCATTGCTGTTTATTTTGTCTGGAGCGTTAGGGAAAGCGTTAGGAGGGGTTTGAGTGTTTCTGTGGGAGCCTGCGGTACCTGCTGCACCATTAGCTCTGTAACGACACCACAATTACTGAGGCTGAGGCAGCCCTGCCTGTCAGAGGAGAGGAGCGCTATCAGGGCGGGAGGATGGGAGGAGTGACAGATGCTTGCCATCAACACAGGAGACGTTTCAAATCTATAGCGCTTTACCTTCTCCCATCCTCTATTCCACAAAATGATCTAACCTCATCAGAGACCTCTGTCCATCTTTACTAAGACAGAGGGAGATATATAAAGAGGGAGGGGGAGAAATGGGACAGGGAAAGGGTGGATAGAGAGAGATGGAGGGAGGGAGAGAGTGAGAAAAGAGGGTGGAAGGATAGAGAAAGACCCAGAGAAAGGGTAGAGGGAGGGAAAGCGCTTTACTCTGCCATTAAGAGGTAGATGCTATCTGTCCCAATGACATTTAGAGCATCATTGTAGCAGCATAACATCCCAGTCATCTGGTCTGGAGCCCACACCGTCTCTGAAAGGATTTCATGGATTTGTTACCCTCCCTCCCCTCTCCTTCTCTAGCAGGGGATTGGTTTACTATGGAGCGCCTATGTGTGTGAGTGTGAGTAGGAGTGGGGGTGTGGCTTGTCATGGCCCTGCCTGACGACCAGCGGTGTGGCTCTTGCCTGCTGTTTGATGATGTGTGTGAGATGTGATATGTGTGTGTCTGTGATGCTGGAGAGAGTGACAGTGGAGGGGCCATCAAATCAAATTTTATTTGTCACATGCGCCGAATACAAAAGGTGTTGACCATACAGGGAAATGCTTACTTACAGGCTCTAACCAACAATGCAGTTCACGAAATAGAGTTAAGAAAATATTTACTAAATAAACTAAAGTAAAAGATCAAATAAAAAGACAATAACAATAATGAGTCGAGGTAATATGTACATGTAGGTAGTGGTAAAGTGACTATGTATCGATAATAAACAGTGAGTAGCAGCAGTGTAAAAACAAAGGGGGGGACAATGCAAATAGTCCTGGTAGCCATTGATTAGCTGTTCAGGAGTCTTATGGCTTGGGAGTAGAGGCTGTTAAGGAGCCTTTTGGACCTAGACCTGGTGTTCCGGTACCACTTGCCGTATGGTAGCAGAGAGAACAGTCTATGACTTGGGTGACTAGAGTCTTTCACAATTTTTTGGTCCTTCCTCTGACAGCGCCTAGTATATTAGGTCCTGGATGGCAGGAAGCTTGGCCCAAGTGATGTACTGGGCCGTACGCACTACCCTCTGTAGCATATTATGGTCAGATGCCAAGCAGTTACCATACCAGGCGGTGATGAAACCGGCCAGGATGCTCTCATTGGTGAAGCGGGAGAACGTTTTGAGGATCTGGGGACCCATGCCAAATCTTTTCAGTCTCCTGAGGGGGAAATGGTGTTGGCGTGCCCTCTTCACGACTGCCTTTGTTTGTTTGGACCATGATAGATCGTTGGTGATGTGGACATTAAGGACCTTGAAACTCTCGACCCGCTCCATTACAGCCCCGTTGATGTTAATGGTGGCCTGTTCGACCCTCCTTTTCCTGTAGTCCACGATCAGTTCCCTCATCTTGTTCACAATGAGGGAGAGGTTGTTGTTCTGGCACCACACTGCCAGGTCTCTGACCTCCTCCTTATAGGCTGTCTCATCATTGTCTGTGATCAGGCCTACGACTGTTGTGTCGTCAGCAAACTTAATGATGGTGTTGTAGTCGTGCTTGTCCACACAGTCGTGGGTGAACAGGGAGTACAGGAGGGGACTGAGCACGCACCCCAGAGGGGCCCCAGTGCTGAGGATCGTGGCAGATGTGTTGTTGCTTACTCTTACCACCTGGATGTGGCCCGTCAGAAAGTCCAGGATCCAGTTGCAGAGAGAGGTGTTTATTCCCAGGGTAATTAGGGATGAGATTTGTGGGCACTATGGTGTTGAAAGCTGAACTGTAGCCAATAAACAGCATTCTCACTAGAGGTCGACCGATTCTGATTTTCAACGCCGATACTGATACCGATTATTGGAGGCCCAAACATGCCGATACCGATTAATCGAACAATTTTTTCTCTCTCTATATATATATATATATATTTGTAATAATGACAATTACAACAATACTGAATGAACAATGAACACGTATTTTAACTTAATATAATACATAAATAAAACCTATCTAGTCTCAAATAAATAATGAAACATGTTCAATTTGGTTTAAAAACTGCAAAAACAGTGTTGGAGAAGAAAGTAAAAGTGCAATATGTGCCATGTAAAAAAGCTAATGTTTAAGTTCCTTGATCAGTACATATGAAAGATGGTTCAATATTCTCAGTTTTTCAATATTCCCAGTTAAGAAGTTTTAGGTTGTAGTTATTACAGGAATTATGACGCGTCAACTATTTCTCTCTATACCATTTGTATTTCATATACCTTTTACTATTGGATGTTCTAATAGGCACTTTAGTATTGCCAGACTAATCTCAGGAGTTGATAGGCTTGAAGTCATAAAGAGCGCTGTGAATCAAGCATTGCTAAGAGCTGCTAGCAAAAGCAGTAAAGTTTGAATGAATGCTTACGAGCCTGCTGTTGCCTACCATCGCTCAGTCAGACTGCTCTATCATATATCAAATCATAGACTTAATTATAATATAATAAACACAGAAATACAAGCCTTTGGTCATTAACATGGTCAAATCTGGAAACAATCATTTTGAAAACAAAATGTTTATTCTTTCAGTGAAATACGGAACCGTTCCGTCTAAATATAAGTCTAAATATTGCTGTTACATAGCACAATCTTCAAGGTTATGTTCATAATTATGTACATTTCTGTCAAATTAGTTTGCAATGAGCCAGGCGGACCAAACTGTTGCATATACCCTGACTCTGCGTGCAATGAACGCAAGAGAAGTGACACAATTTCCCTAGTTAATATTGCCTGCTAACATGAATTTATTTTAACTAAATATGCAGGTTTAAAAATACATACTTCTGTGTGTTGATTTTAAGAAAGGCATTGATGTTTATGGTTAGGTACATTTGTTACGATCAACTAGGAGTGGTGGGTGGAATCAGGCGCAGAGAGCAGGGTTCAGTCTTTCTTTCAAATTTATTCCCCAGCGCAACAAAACAGTCACGCCAACACACAGGGCGTCATATAAGTTGCCAGTCCAAACAACAGGACAAAATAGTCCGGAGAATAAATACACAAATAACTCACACCATCAAACACAGAGTAACAAAAACAAGCCCGCACAAATACCCAGCAAAACAGGTGTACCCAATTACCCAATAACCAAAAAACATACGGAAAGGGAATCGATGGCAGCTAATAGACCGGCAACGACGACCGCCGAGCACGGCCCGAACAGGAAGAGGCACCATCTTCGGCGAGGTTCGTGACAACATTCATGCAACAATTGTGCTTTTTTCGCAAATGCGCTTTTGTTAAATCATCCCCCGTTTGGCGAAGTAGGCTGTTATTTGATGTCTTTTATTCACACGAATCACAGGGATTTGGGCCTGGTTTAGGTGAAGCAGTATATCCTTCGCGTCAGACTCATTAAAGAAAAAAGAAAAAATCCTCATCCAGTTTGAGGGGAGTAATCGCTGTTCTGATATCCAGGAGCTCTTTCCGGTCATAAGAGACAGTAGCAGCAACAATATGTACAGAATAAGTAACAAACAAACAAACAGAATAGCACAGTAGGTTAGGAGCCCGTAAAACGGCAACCATCCCCTCCGGCGCCATTGTATGGTGAAGAGGTTGTGTTGAAGCTGGGATGCTATGTCAGTCAAGGAGGCCAAAGGGGAGACGACAGCTGAAACACACACACACACACAGTCTCCCCATCCCCCCTCTTCAAAGCCCTAGGGTTCTTGACATTTAGAAGATCCAGTTACAGGGAGAGGCAGTAGATACAGTGCTTTAGTGTGTGAGCTGAGCGCATGGTGTGTGTGTGTGTGTGTGTGTGTGTGTGTGTGTGTGTGTGTGTGTGTGTGTGTGTGTGTGTGTGTGTGTGTGTGTGTGTGTGTGTGTGTGTGTGTGTACTTTTGCTACTTTATTTGAAAAGCTGGTCGTAAAACCAGTGAACTGGAGGCTCTTGGAGGCTGATTTCTTACACAAGACAACAAAAGAGTAGAAGGAGCTCAATAAAGAGGTGAATGGCAAATGGAAAGACACGTGTGTGAAAAGTCAACACACATCAGCGCTGTACAATGCTGAGTGGCAAAAGAGATTCCCTTTGATCTGAAACAAGACTCCCTGACTACGTCCTGAATGGCACCCTATTCCCTATAGTACACTACTTTTGTCCACAGCCCTGGTCAAAAGTAGTGTGCTCTGAAGGGAATAGGGTGCTGTTTGGGATGCAGTACAAGGCCTGGCAATGGAACAGTTTGTTCTCTCAGAACATCAATCTCAACAAAGAGATTTGGTTCTGTGTTCAAGAGGGTCGAGAGAGCAGACAAAACAAAAGATAAGCATCTGAACAGGACGTACATTACTCCCCAGACCTTTCGATGTCTGTTACCTTTCTCGTTTTATACACAAAGTAGGTTTCAGAGCCCTTTCTCTCCGCAGCTACTGTTGGAACTGAAACAGCCCTGGGATGGTTGAGGAACTTTCTTCATATAAAGCGGTAACACAGAAAATATTACATTTAGACCACAAAACCCAAGCCTTCTTAATGTCTTGAGGCACAGCTAGCTTTTATTGCTTGGGATATGTCCCTGAAATGCCCCCCCTGATCTGCCCAGGCCACAACCCTCCCCTATCCCCAATCCCCCTACCCCACTGGTCTCCTCCAATGAAATTTTAATCAACAGTCTATGATGGAGTGGGGCCACTCAGACACTCCCGCTGTGTGATTGCTCTGCCCCCCCCCCCCTTCCATCATCTCTGCACCTGTGTCAACCCCCTCCCCCACTCCTTCTCTCCCTCCCTCCTTACAATACTTACAGTAGCCCCTCATTTCCCCCTCACCCCTGCCTCCCCTAGCCCCCCTCTGCACACGTCCCGACACATTCTCTCACAGCAAAGCAATTAGCACGCGAACGTCACCCCCCCTACTCTTCCCTCACCCCCCCCACCTCTACTCCCGCCCTGATCCACTGCCACCTGGGCAGACTAATAAACATAGGTTATAAAACTAATGAATAGCGCAGTCAGCAGCAGATAGACGCAGCATAGTGCAGAATAAGGAACATTTAAACAGCTGTTAGTGGAGACAAGGAAGATATGCCCTTTTAATTTGGGGGATAATTTAATCTGGTTTTTCTTGGCCCCTGGCCACTGACGCGTGGTTTGTGCATGTGCGGGGAGCGGGATTGGGTGGGATACGGAGTGATATGATGGCTGGTTGGAAATGAACGTCTCTCCTGCCGTCACGCGCCAGACGGCCCTTCGCCAGGGTCATTTGTCAAGTCATGCACTTGTCCTCCAACATGCAGCATTTATCGAGGGTATAAAAATGATGTGCTTACTTTCCACAATCCATTGCTGCAATTCCCACTGACAGCAGAATTGGCTACAGAGCCAGAGCATTGCACTCACTACTACCACAAAACATGGTGTGATTCCCACATGGCACCCCATTCCCAATAATGGCATAGTAGTGCATCATATATGGAATCAGGTTCCATTCAGGGTGCAGATGAGGAGTCCATCCCACGTTTGAGTGTGTTTCTGGATTAAAACCAGAAAGCAAGGCCTCGTTCATCCCACCAACCACACATTCACTACCTCTGCATTGGACAATTCTGAGCTCCCTAACAGAAAAAAAGAATCAACACTTGACTTTTTGAATGTTGTTGACTTCTACAATACATATTTCCAATTTTTAATGACATCGCTTGGAGAGGCCACTTGTGAATATACTAGCCTACAGCACTTATGGCAGAGGTTTAATAAAAGGCATTTAGCATGACTCTAATATACACAGAGAACACTCAGATGTAGGATTGCATGGCATATCAGCATTACATCAATGCAAAAGTCAGCAGATATAATTTCTAATCCTAACCTAACCCTAAATTATATCGAATTTACACACAGAAATATTTCGAAAGATCAACATCTTGATCAAGTGACAAACAAACAACCACCTGTCAAGGTCTTTGCCTCCTGATATATTATGCCACACTGCCTGGCCTGCACTGTGTACTGTAAGACGATCACACCATCGTGCATGGCCCCAGCCAAATCAATAGGAGGAAGAGAGAACGAGAGGAGAAAAAACAGGTGGTGTGGTCCCAGTTACCAGAAGGAGAGAGGAAGAGAGGAGGGGAGTGAAGAGGAGAGATAAGGGTAAGATGAGGGAGAGCAGCCTGATCTCATAGACTTGATGAAACTTAGTAAATGTAAATCCGGGACACTCAAAATACTATGATATGTTATCTTTGGTACGGTTACATAAGACAGATGGTTACTTAAGGCAAACAACTAAAGTAGGGTGATTGGTCAAGGTGGACGGGTGGGCGTATAACGCAAACATCTAGCAACCCAAAGGTCACAAGTTCGAATCTCATCATGGACTTTTTCATTTGAGCTAATTAAGCAACATTTCAACGACTTACTACTTTTTTAGCTACTTTGCAACTACTTAGCATGTTAGCCAACCATTCCAAGTTAATTTGGGGCTCTCGGGTGACGCAGCGGTCTCAAGCACTGCATCTCAGTTAAAGAGCTAGAGGTGTCACAACAGACCCTGGTTCGATTCCAGGCTGTATCACAACCAGCTGTGATTGAGAGTCCCATAGGGCGGTGCACAATTGGCCCAGCGTCGTCTGGGTTAGGGTTTGGCCGGGGTAGACTGTCATTGTAAATAAGAATTTGTTCTTAACTGACTTGCCTAGTTAAATAAAGGTTCATTTTTATTTATTTTTATAAACCCTAACCTTAACCCTAACCCCTAGCCTAGCTAATGTTAGCCATTCCAGCTAGGCTAGAATTCATAACATATAATACGAAATGGGTGATGGAATCCACAAATGAATACAAACAGTACCATATGAAACGTAACATATCATACTAAATGGAGTGTCTTGGATTTACCTACAGAATAATACGAAATGCTCTGAGACGAGGTTGGGGAGAGGGGAGAAAAACACCTGTGAGTGAAAATCAGGAATTCACAGCCACTTTTGGCAACACCTAAAAATATCCCACTGCTGACACCACCTGCTGCATGCAAGGCCTCTCTCAGGAAATACACAGAGGTGTGTGTGTATGTGCAAGCGTGCGTGTGTGCGTGTGTGACTCTGTGTGTGTTCATGATTCCGTGTGGACATGTTTGATATTGCGTGTTTGTGTGTGCGTGCATGCATTATTCCATGCGTGTGTGCATGCGTGCATTATTCCATGTGTGTGTGCATGCATGCATTATTCCATGTGTGTGTGCATGAGTGTAATTGTGTATGTCTTATTACACGTGTGTGTTACTTCCTATTGCCTGCCCTGCAGCCAGTGCAGAAGAGGGAAGTCAAATGGCCCGGACACTAAGAGAGCAGAGGGTTGTGGGGGACACGAGAAATAAGGAAGAGCGATTGCACTCAGAGGACTTGGCCCTATTAGTGGGCTAGCTTGAGCTCTGGGTGAATTATGGCCAAGCAGCAAATAACC
>NC_068454.1:32530435-32537935 GCF_023373465.1 Oncorhynchus keta
AATGAGTATGTGTGTGTGTGTGTGTGTGTGTGTGTGTGTGTGTGTGTGTGTGTGTGTGTGTGTGTGTGTGTGTGTGAGATGTGTGGGTGTTTGAATGGTAACACTGAAGGACAGTGTGTGCGACCCTTCCATCTGCGTCCTCAAAACACACACACAGTGACTTCTAAGCCCTGACAGCGTGCAGCTGCAGCTGATGAATACATTCAGTTAATGGAAGGGGGGCTGTGCCTGTGTGTGTGTGTGTGTGTGTGTGTGTGTGTGTGTGTGTGTGTGTGTGTGTGTGTGTGTGTGTGTGTGTGTGTGTGTGTGTGTGTGTGTGTGTGTGTGTGTGTGTGTGTGTGTGTCAATCATCCTTTGCCTATGTTTGTGTGGGCTAGCCGACAGAGAGAGAGAGAGCTATTTCTGTTTGTGTACACACAAAACACACAAATACCCACTCAGTTGTGCTGGGGTCACCAGATCCATGGTTTGACGGTCAGAGCCAGGACAAAGCAGGGGAGAGTTAAGCCCATTCAGACGCTTTATCAGCAAACACGTGTCAGTCCAACAATGACCTCTTGATCCTTGCTGTCCCCCACCCCCACAGCCAGCCATCACTGCCATCACCCCCCCCACCCCCTCCTCTCCCCGTCAATACAGCCGTCACTCACAAACATACTCATAAAGCTATACACACACACAAACGCAGGCACGCACGCACACACACACTTGACATCTGAGACTACAGATTACCTCACTATAGAGAGAGAGAGACAGAGAGAAAGTGAGTGAGAGAAAGAGAGTGAGAGATAGAGACAGAGAGAAAGACAGAGAGAAAGAGAGTGAGAGACAGAGAGAAAGACAGTGAGAGAAAGAGAGAAAGAGAGTGAGAGAAAGAGACAGAGACAGAGAGAAAGACAGTGAGAGAAAGAGACAGAGAGAAAGCCAGTGAGAGAAAGAGACAGAGACAGAGAGAAAGACAGTGAGTGAGAGAGAGAAAGAGACAGAGAGAAAGAGAGTGAGAGAAAGAGACAGAGACAGAGAGAAAGACAGTGAGAGAAAGAGACTGAGAGAAAGAGACAGAGACAGAGAGAAAGACAGTGAGTGAAAGAGAGAAAGAAACAGAGAGAAAGAGACAGAGA
Source organism: Oncorhynchus keta (assembly GCF_023373465.1). Taxonomy (NCBI): domain Eukaryota; kingdom Metazoa; phylum Chordata; class Actinopteri; order Salmoniformes; family Salmonidae; genus Oncorhynchus; species Oncorhynchus keta. The sequence continues at coordinate 32,531,557 of NC_068454.1, forward strand.
GAAAGACAGTGAGAGAAAGAGACAGAGACAGAGAGAAAGACAGTGAGAGAAAGAGAGAAAGAGACAGAGAGAAAGAGACAGAGAGAAAGAGAGTGAGAGATAGACAGAGAGAAAGACAGTGAGAGAAAGAGAGAAAGAGAGTGAGAGAAAGAGACAGGGTGAGATAAAGAGACAGAGAGAAAGACAGTGAGAGACAGAGAGAAAGAGAGTGTGAGAAAGAGACAGAGTGAGAGAGAGACAGAGAGAAAGAGAGTGAGAAAAAGAGACAGAGAAAGAGAGTGAGAGAAAGAGAGTGAGAGATAGCGACAGAGAGAAAGAGACAGAAAAAGAGAGTGAGAGATAGCGACAGAGAGAAAGAGAGTGAGAGATAGAGAAAGAGAGTGAGAGAAAGAGACAGAGAGAAAGAGACAGAGATAATGTTAACACGTTTCCCATGCCAATAAAGCCCTTTGAATTGAATTGAATTGAAAGAGAGAGAGAGATAAAGAGAGAGAGAGATAGAGACAGAGAGAGGAGAGAGAGATAGAGACAGAGAGAGAGTGAGAGAAAGATACAGAAAGAGAGTGAGAGATAGACAGAGAGAAAGAGAGTGAGAGATAGAGACAGAGAGAAAGACAGTGAGAGAAAGAGAGAAAGAGAGTGAGAGAAAGAGACAGGGTGAGATAAAGAGACAGAGAGAAAGACAGTGAGAGACAGAGAGAAAGAGAGTGTGAGAAAGAGACAGAGTGAGAGAGAGACAGAGAGAAAGAGAGTGAGAAAAAGAGACAGAGAAAGAGAGTGAGAGAAAGAGAGTGAGAGATAGCGACAGAGAGAAAGAGACAGAGAAAAAGAGAGTGAGAGATAGCGACAGAGAGAAAGAGAGTGAGAGATAGAGAAAGAGAGCGAGAGAAAGAGAGAGAGATAGAGTGAGAGAAAGAGAGTGAGAGAAAGAGACAGAGAGAAAGAGACAGAGATAATGTTAACACGTTTCCCATGCCAATAAAGCCCTTTGAATTGAATTGAATTGAAAGAGAGAGAGAGATAAAGAGAGAGAGAGATAGAGACAGAGAGAGAGAGAGAGATAGAGACAGAGAGAGAGTGAGAGAAAGAGACAGAAAGAGAGTGAGAGTAGTAAACAGCCCATTGACAGCGGCAAAGCCTTTGTGCAATGTTATATTTTGCCCCAAACAAGCGAGGGATTGAGAGCCAGTCAAAACAGCATTCACTGCTCAACATAAACGAGCATTTGATTCACTGTTTTCTCTCTGTTTACAGCCGCCTCCACAGTATATCCTCTTTTCTTTTTGTAAAGTTTGGGTTAATGCATTTGTTCTGCTGGCAGGTAAGGGCACAACAGAGGTCCCTCGACATAATGGGAGTAGTGGATAAAAACGCAAGCAACCTTTCATTGACAGAACAGGAAGCAAGCACACTCACAACAACCCAGCATTACAGTATTGTGTTGGGACATCGTGTAAGGTTCTCCTTACACAAGCTGAAGGAATGGCTTTGTGATAACCATTCTCGCTGTGCATCTGCATTGAACTCCACTGACTCACTGAGCTGACTGACCCATCCACAGGACTGAAGAGTCATGGTGGTGGTGTTGTAGTGGAACTAAAGGCAGGGGATTGTTTGGGGTGGGGGGGAAGCATTAGTGGGGAGCACCTCAAACATAGGTTCATCCAGAAGAGGCTGGTAGTGATCTGAGCCCAGTCAGTAAACTGGGGAGGAGAGAAGGAGAGACAGAGAGATTGAGCGATTGAGAAAAGGAGAGAGAGACCAAGAGCGAGAGAGAGAGCGAGAGCGAGAGAGAGAGGGAGAAGAGAGAGAGAGAGAAGAGTGGAGGAGAGAGATCAGTTTAGCATCAAGAGATAGAGCTTCAAACAGCAGAGAGAAAGTCAGATCCCTGAGAGTCAGATCCCTGTCTTCCTTTAAAGGGATTTAGTGGGGGTGGGGGGAGCTTCAGCCTCTGTTTATCTTTGTATGGTAGCAGCTAATGTTCTAATGTGGGCCAGCCTGGCAGCTCTGGGGTAATCTAATCAGGATACAGCCATTTTCATTAAACCGCCCAGCCGGGATTACTCCCCCTCACAAGCCGATTGAAAGGGGACCCGGGGTTAACAGCTTGTTATAGGATTGGGGTGTGGGGGGGACACTGAGCTGAGTGAGGGATGCTAGGCTAGCTAATAGTGTGGCTGTTGTGATGGTGTGTGTGGCTGTGGTGGTGGTGTTGGTGTGGCAGGGGGTCCTATGCCAGGCTAATCTTCATTAGGCACTGCTATGAGAGGAGGAGAGAAAGGGGCCAGACAGGGGATACAACACTCAGACAAAGACAAAACAAGAGGGGGGAGTGGCTTAAAACAAACAAAGAGCAGGGAGGACTGAGGTAGAGACAAAGGGAGAGAGATGGATAGAGAGAAGGAGAGAGGGAAAGGAAGGAAGGGGCATTAGGGGAGAGGATAGGAGGGGGAGAGAGGGAAAGAGATGGAGGGGATTGAAAGACGGAGAGAAGAGGGGAGGAATATAGATAGGGAGAGGAGGGGAATGAAAGATGGAGAGAAGCGTTTTGTTTCACGGGGACGAGGTGGGTCGGTCAGTGTCGGTTGGTCCTCTGGGCTCTGGTTGTATTGAGATCTCAGGTTACAACACTGTTCTGTTCCAGTCAGTGGGCATGTGACTGATAGGCCCTGTTCAGTCTTGTTCAACCAATCACTGAGTCCATTTCCCTGTCAGCAGTCTTATCAGCCTGCTGGCACTGGGCCACAGCAACACACCACACAGCCCAGGCTGGGATAAATGACTTCAGGTAAAGCCTCAGCTATACTGTACATACAGGGCAGACAGGATGGTTAGATACCTCCTATTACCTCTATAAGAGCTGACAGTTTAACATGCTGCAGTCCCAGTAACCGGATTAACCGTAAGAAGAATAAATGTAAATTCAATGGTCTTCATTTAGATTGTAGTCTAAATGCTGAGTAATAGTGATGGTGGTAAAACATGATTCACAGCATTACCACAGTACAGCCCCCGTCAGTTGTAAAATGTCACTGACTCACTGAGGTCATTGGAGGACCAAGTCCAGGAATCAGGAATGTCCTTTCTTTAGGTTCAGGTTCAGGTTCAGGTCCAGGAATGTCCTTTCTTTAGGTTCAGGTCCAGGAACCAGGAATGTCCTTTCTTTAGGTTCAGGTTCAGGTCCAGGAACCAGGAATGTCCTTTCTTTAGGTTCAGGTCCAGGAATCAGGAATGTCCTTTCTTTAGGTTCAGGTTCAGGTTCAGGTCCAGGAATGTCCTTTCTTTAGGTTCAGGTCCAGGAACCAGGAATGTCCTTTCTTTAGGTTCAGGTTCAGGTCCAGGAACCAGGAATGTCCTTTCTTTAGGTTCAGGTCCAGGAATCAGGAATGTCCTTTCTTTAGGTTCAGGTCCAGGACCCAGGAATGTCCTTTCTTTAGGTTCAGGTTCAGGTTCAGGTCCAGGAATGTCCTTTCTTTAGGTTCAGGTCCAGGAACCAGGAATGTCCTTTCTTTAGGTTCAGGTCCAGGAACCAGGAATGTCCTTTCTTTAGGTTCAGGTCCAGGAACCAGGAATGTCCTTTCTTTAGGTTCAGGTCCCAGGGACAATGAGTGACAGTCCAGCCTGTTATAGTGTGTCTCTGAGTAACGCTGTGAGGCTGTGAGCACGAAGTTACATGAGAACTAGCTACTATAATTACACCGCTCTCTTTACTGTGTCCCTGACTGACTGCAGTACGAGACAGCCATAGTGTAGGTTGACGAGGGAGTCAGCTTTCCCCTGTGCTCTGTCTGTTATGTTGCAGTACCGCGTGAGTGTGTGCAGTCGGAGTAGTTTAGGTTGCACATTACTGAACACATCCATGTGGGCCAGCCAAAATGCTCAGCAGTCAGTGACAGTGAGAGGAACCAAGGCATTTTCCACATAATATTGCTGATCTGTATCAGATCCTATTTGTTCACGACAAGCATGGATGTTGAGTCATTTGTTTGGAGATTGTTTTAGAACAAAAACACATGTTTCTGTAAACGGAGTACTAAAATGGATTCAGCTGCAATAACCTCAGCGATGACATAGAATACAAAAGTGCATGGGCCTTGACGTGATGCAATGACACAGCTCCTCCATTGTGGGGCCCAGCTCAGTGACACAGCTCCTCCATTGTGGGGCCCAGCTCAGTGACACAGCTCCTCCATTGTGGGGCCCAGCTCAGTGACACAGCTCCTCCATTGTGGGGCCCACTACCTCAGTGCTGCTCAGTGCTCATCTCTCCATGCGTGTTGTGGTGGACGCAGCTTTTTGCGTGGCGGACTGACAGGAAATGGGACCGGAAATGATCCAGGTATGATGGTCAAGCTTGAACAGGACAGGATGCGGTGGCCCCTGTGTGTGTGTGTGTGTGTGTGTGTGTGTGTGTGTGTGTGTGTGTGTGTGTGTGTATGTGTGTGTAGGTGGTAGATGCCATGCTTGGGCCCTGACTCAGACCAACATACCTCTATTTTTTGTAACACACCACCCCCTGGACTGTCCTGGCCTCCACACAGGTAAGGGAAAACACACACACACACACACACACACACACACACACACACACACACACACACACACACACACACACACACACACACACACACACACACACACACACACACACACACACACACACACACACACACAAACACACATTCACGTAGACCTGCCTCTGTAGATTCCAGACTGGGGTCACCGTGGGCGAGTGTGGGCACGCCAGCAAGCCTGGGGGGGAGTCAGCAGGAGTGAGACGGAGGGGGAGGTTGGATCAACCTGACTCTATACAATCTCCATCTTACATGTCCAGATACGGCTATTCTGACGAACAAAAGGTACCAGGGATTACAAACATTCCTCCCCTCCACCTCCATATTCTCTTCTCCACACCCTCACTATCAAAAGTATTTGTGCAGCAGGGGTTTTTAATGCCCGAACGCAGATTAGGAAAGCTGCTTAAAACATTTAACAACTTGTGTTCGGTGTTCCGAGGGCTCACCTCCAAAGAAAAAGATAAGGAGGGAGGGGAGGCTGGCCCCTGCCATCTCTGTTTGGTGTGATAACTGCACGACACGCCACACTGAGGCCGATCCGACCCAATTTCACAGCACCAGGTTTGCCGTCCCAGTTAATTGCGGCGGCTAACTTAAGTGAAATAGCTTTTTGGGGGCAGGCTGACTGTTTTAATTGTCTTCCAGCGAGGTGCAGGGTGATTACACATACAGAGCACAGCTGCACTTTAACAGGCTGATGACAACAGAACACTCCTTTTTCTCACACTGTTGGATAGAGAGAGGGGGGGCAGGGTGGGAGGGGGAGAGAGAGAGAGACAGAGAGAGAGAGAGAGAGAGAGAGAGAGACAGAGAGACAGAGAGACAGAGAGGAGAGAGAGAGAGAGAGAGAGAGAGAGAGAGAGAGAGACAGAGAGAGAGAGAGAGAGAGACAGAGAGAGAGAGAGAGAGAGAGAGAGAGAGAGAGAGAGAGAGAGAGAGAGAGAGAGAGAGAGAGAGGGGGACATTGGAGGGAGAGAGAGAGAGAGAGAGAGAGAGAGAGAGAGAGACAGAGACAGAGACAGAGAGACAGAGAGAGAGAGAGACAGAGAGACAGAGAGAGAGAGAGACAGAGAGACAGAGAGAGAGAGACAGTTGGAGACAGGAGAGAGAGAGAGAGAGAGAGAGAGGTTGGAGGGAGAGAGAGAGAGAGAGAGAGAGAGGGAGAGAGAGACAGAGAGACAGAGAGAGAGAGAGAGAGAGAGAGAGAGAGAGAGAGAGAGAGAGAGAGAGAGAGAGAGAGAGAGAGAGAGAGAGAGAGAGAGAGAGAGAGAGAGAGAGAGAGAGAGAGAGAGAGAGAGAGAGAGAGATATGCTGGCCTTCACAATCCGCCGCCTGAGGCAGTTTCCTACCTGGCATTCACTTAGAAATATGTCAGATATTTTCCCAGATATTTCTCTAAATTCTATCCTGGTACGTGTTGTAAATGTTCTGCTCCAATAGGGAATCACTTAACCGTACATTTATTCTACCTCTTTGACAGTGATCTAGTCTCCTAGGGTCGAACTACTAGGGTTTGAAGCCTAGGACTGATTCAACCAAAGAGAAACATGCAGATGTGCTCACGTGCGAAGAGCTTGATTCATTCTCAGCCTCTGTCTCTGCCTCTCTCTCTGCTTCTGCCTCTGTCTATGCCTCTGTCTCTGCCTCTAACTCTGCCTCTGTCTCTGCCTCTGTCTCTGCCTCTGCCTCTGCCTCTGTCTATGCCTCTGTCTCTGCCTCTGTCTCTAACTCTGCCTCTGTCTCTGTCTATGCCTCTGTCTCTGCCTCTGTCTCTAACTCTGCCTCTGTCTCTGTCTCTGCCT